>NC_091291.1:19635469-19935469 GCF_032444005.1 Ranitomeya imitator | reverse complement strand
ACTCACCAGTGACGTCTCTAGGTGAAGTCCTTCATCTTTCATCCAGCACAGACCGCCATCATTTCATCCAGCCAGGACTTCTCTCTGCAGGAAATAACACAGTTATCTCGAGCTCCGCTTGCAGAACACATTACTTAATTTTTCACAACTTCTACATTACACCACATGAAGAAGGCGACATAGTATCACTCTATACAGTAACAGGACCGCCCCCCATTTAAAACAGTATACTCAAAAAATAAAATAAATGCATCACTGCAGTAATAATATCCCTAAATTAGCCCCTATGGTATTAATAATATCACCCAGCCTGGCCCCGTGTGTCTCATTCCTGGCGTCAGCCATATGTTCTCCCATCCTGCCCTCATGAGTATCCATTCTGCCCCATATGATCTCCTTATCCTGCCCCATATGATCGCCCCATGTGATCTCTCCATCCTGCCCCATCTGTCTCCATCATATCCATCCTGCCCCATGATCCTGCACGATCTGTCTCCAATTCTGCCCCCAGTGTCTCCAATCATGCCCCATGTCTCCATTCTGCCCCCTATGTCTCCAACCATGCCCCCATGTCTGCAATCCTGACACTTGTCTCCAATCATGCCCCCTGTGTCTCCATTCTGCCCCATCTGTCTCCAATCCTGCCCCGTATCTCCATTCTGCCCCGTGTCTCGCATTCTGCCCCTGGGTCTCACAGTCTGCCCCTGTGTCCAGCATTCTGCCCCTGTCACTGTGTCCAGCATTCTGCCCCTGTCACTGTGTCCAGCATTTCTGCCCCACTGTGTCCAGCATTCTGCCCCAATGTCCAGCATTTCTGCCCCACTGTGTCCAGCATTCTGCCCCAATGTCCAGCATTCTGCCCCTGTCACTGTGTCCAGCATTTCTGCCCCTGTCTCCAGCATTCTGCCCCACTGTGTGTCCAGCATTCTGCCCCACTGTGTGTCCAGCATTCTGCCCCACTGTGTGTCCAGCATTCTGCCCCACTGTGTGTCCAGCATTCTGCCCCACTGTGTCCAGCATTCTGCCCCACTGTGTCCAGCATTTCTGCCCCTGTGTCCAGCATTTCTGCCCCTGTGTCCAGCATTTCTGCCCCTGTGTGTCCAGCATTCTGCCCCACTGTGTCCAGCATTCTGCCCCACTGTGTGTCCAGCATTTCTGCCCCTGTGTGTGTCCACCATTCTGTCCCACTGTGTCCAGCATTTCTGCCCCTGTGTCCAGCATTTTTGCCCCACTGTGTCCAGCATTTCTGCCCCACTGTGTCCAGCATTTCTGCCCCTGTGTGTCCAGCATTCTGCCCCACTGTGTCCAGCATTTCTGCCCCACTGTGTGTCCAGCATTTCTGCCCCTGTGTGTGTCCACCATTCTGTCCCACTGTGTCCAGCATTTCTGCCCCACTGTGTCCAGCATTTCTGCCCCACTGTGTCCAGCATCCTGCCCCCATTGTGTCCAGCATCCTGCCCCCATTGTGTCCAGCATCCTGCCCCACTGTGTCCAGCATTTCTGCCCCACTGTGTCCAGCATCCTGCCCCCATTGTGTCCAGCATCCTGCCCCCACTGTGTCCAGCATCCTGCCCCACTGTGTCCAGCATTTCTGCCCCACTGTTTCCAGCATTTCTGCCCCACTGTGTCCAGCATTTCTGCCCCACTGTGTCCAGCATTTCTGCCCCACTGTGTCCAGCATTTCTGCCCCTGTGTGTCCACATTTCTGCCCCACTGTGTCCAGCATTCTGCCCCACTGTGTCCACCATTCTGCCCCACTGTGTCCGGCATTTCTGCCCCTGTGTCACTGTGTCCAGCATTCTGCCCCACTGTGTCCACCATTCTGCCCCTGTGTGTCCACCATTCTGTCCCACTGTGTCCAGCATTTCTGCCCCACTGTGTCCAGCATTCTGCCCCACTGTGTCCACCATTCTGCCCCACTGTGTCCGGCATTTCTGCCCCTGTGTGTCCAGCATTCTGCCCCACTGTGTCCACCATTCTGCCCCTGTGTGTCCACCATTCTGCCCCTGTGTGTCCACCATTCTGCCCCACTGTGTCCAGCATTTCTGCCCCACTGTGTCCAGCATTTCTGCCCCTGTGTGTCCAGCATTCTGCCCCACTGTGTCCACCATTCTGCCCCTGTGTGTCCACCATTCTGCCCCACTGTGTCCAGCATTTCTGCCCCTGTGTGTCCACCATTCTGCCCCACTGTGTCCACCATTCTGCCCCACTGTGTCCAGCATTTCTGCCCCTGTGTGTCCACCATTCTGCCCCTGTGTGTCCAGCATTTCTGCCCCTGTGTGTCCATCATCCTGCCCCCCGGGCCCCCCTGGATCGCAGCAGCTCTCAAAGAAAAAAAAAAAACACAACTTCTTACCTGGCCAATGACGTCAGACGCCGGCGGCGGCGAGTGCGCACTGCGGCCCTATTCAGCCGCCAGCCTCAGACTGGCTGGCGGCTGTTAACTATTGACGTGCGGGCTCGGGCCCGCACGTCAATAGTGTGCCGCTGC
This sequence comes from Ranitomeya imitator, assembly GCF_032444005.1. Lineage (NCBI taxonomy): Eukaryota > Metazoa > Chordata > Amphibia > Anura > Dendrobatidae > Ranitomeya > Ranitomeya imitator. Next base: position 19,932,978 of record NC_091291.1, on the reverse strand, counting down.
CACAGCGCCTGCAGGGGGGGCCCGGTGACCAGATGAGACGGGGCCCGATGCGGGCCCCCTCTGCTCACCGGGCCCCATACGCCAGTCACGGCTGTCATGCCCTGATGGCGGCCCTGGTCCTATGTACACAGTATTATACAGTCATACAATAATGATGTTGGGGGTTGTAGTGTCCTATGTACAGAGTATTGTACAGTCGTAAAATAATGATGTTGGGGGTTGTACTGACCTATATACAGAGTATTGTACAGTCGTAAAATAATAATGTTGGGGGTTGTAGTGTCCTATGTGCAGAGTATTATACAGTCGTAAAATATTGATGTTGGGGGTTGTAGTGTCCTATGTACAGAGTATTATACAGTCGTAAAATAATGATGTTGGGGGTTGTAGTGTCCTATGTACAGAGTATTATACAGTCGTAAAATAATGATGTTGGGGGTTGTAGTGTCCTATGTACAGAGTATTATACAGTCATAAAATAATGATGTTGGAGGTTGTAGTGTCCTATGTACAGAGTATTGTACAGTCGTAAAATAATGATGTTGGGGGTTGTAGTGTCCTATGTACAGAGTATTATACAGTCATAAAATAATGATGTTGGGGGTTGTAGTGTCCTATGTACAGAGTATTGTACAGTCGTAAAATAATGATGTTGGGGGTTGTAGTGTCCTATGTACAGAGTATTATACAGTCGTAAAATAATGATGTTGGGGGTTGTAGTGTCCTATGTACAGAGTATTGTACAGTCGTAAAATAATGATGTTGGGGGTTGTAGTGTCCTATGTACAGAGTATTATACAGTCCTAAAATAATGATGTTGGGGGTTGTAGTGTCCTATGTACAGAGTATTATACAGTCATAAAATAATGATGTTGGGGGTTGTAGTGTCCTATGTACAGAGTATTGTACAGTCGTAAAATAATGATGTTGGGGGTTGTAGTGTCCTATGTACAGAGTATTGTACAGTCATATAATAATGATGTTGGGGGTTGTAGTGTCCTATGTACAGAGTATTGTACAGTCGTAAAATAATGATGTTGGGGGTTGTAGTGTCCTATGTACAGAGTATTGTACAGTCGTAAAATAATGATGTTGGGGGTTGTAGTGTCCTATGTACAGAGTATTGTACAGTCATATAATAATGATGTTGGGGGTTGTAGTGTCCTATGTGCAGAGTATTGTCCAGTCGTAAAATAATGATGTTGGGGGTTGTAGTGTCCTATGTACAGAGTATTGTACAGTCGTAAAATAATGATGTTGGGGGTTGTAGTGTCCTATGTACAGAGTATTGTACAGTCATATAATAATGATGTTGGGGGTTGTAGTGTCCTATGTGCAGAGTATTGTACAGTCGTAAAATAATGATGTTGGGGGTTGTAGTGTCCTATGTACAGAGTATTGTACAGTCGTAAAATAATGATGTTGGGGGTTGTAGTGTCCTATGTACAGAGTATTGTACAGTCGTAAAATAATGATGTTGGGGGTTGTAGTGTCCTATGTGCAGAGTATTGTACAGTCGTAAAATAATGATGTTGGGGGTTGTAGTGTCCTATGTGCAGAGTATTGTACAGTCGTAAAATAATGATGTTGGGGGTTGTAGTGTCCTATGTACAGAGTATTATACAGTCATAAAATAATGATGTTGGGGGTTGTAGTGTCCTATGTACAGAGTATTGTACAGTCGTAAAATAATGATGTTGGGGGTTGTAGTGTCCTATGTACAGAGTATTATACAGTCGTAAAATAATGATGTTGGGGGTTGTAGTGTCCTATGTACAGAGTATTGTACAGTCGTAAAATAATGATGTTGGGGGTTGTAGTGTCCTATGTACAGAGTATTATACAGTCCTAAAATAATGATGTTGGGGGTTGTAGTGTCCTATGTACAGAGTATTATACAGTCATAAAATAATGATGTTGGGGGTTGTAGTGTCCTATGTACAGAGTATTGTACAGTCGTAAAATAATGATGTTGGGGGTTGTAGTGTCCTATGTACAGAGTATTGTACAGTCATATAATAATGATGTTGGGGGTTGTAGTGTCCTATGTACAGAGTATTGTACAGTCGTAAAATAATGATGTTGGGGGTTGTAGTGTCCTATGTACAGAGTATTGTACAGTCGTAAAATAATGATGTTGGGGGTTGTAGTGTCCTATGTACAGAGTATTGTACAGTCATATAATAATGATGTTGGGGGTTGTAGTGTCCTATGTGCAGAGTATTGTCCAGTCGTAAAATAATGATGTTGGGGGTTGTAGTGTCCTATGTACAGAGTATTGTACAGTCGTAAAATAATGATGTTGGGGGTTGTAGTGTCCTATGTACAGAGTATTGTACAGTCATATAATAATGATGTTGGGGGTTGTAGTGTCCTATGTGCAGAGTATTGTACAGTCGTAAAATAATAATGTTGGGGGTTGTAGTGTCCTATGTACAGCGTATTGTACAGTCGTAAAATAATGATGTTGGGGGTTGTAGTGTCCTATGTACAGAGTATTGTACAGTCGTAAAATAATGATGTTGGGGGTTGTAGTGTCCTATGTGCAGAGTATTGTACAGTCGTAAAATAATGATGTTGGGGGTTGTAGTGTCCTATGTGCAGAGTATTGTACAGTCGTAAAATAATGATGTTGGGGGTTGTAGTGTCCTATGTACAGAGTATTGTACAGTCATATAATAATGATGTTGGGGGTTGTAGTGTCCTATGTGCAGAGTATTGTACAGTCATATAATAATGATGTTGGGGGTTGTAGTGTCCTATGTGCAGAGTATTGTCCAGTCATAAAATAATGATGTTGGGGGTTGTAGTGTCCTATGTACAGAGTATTATACAGTCGTAAAATAATGATGTTGGGGGTTGTAGTGTCCTATGTGCAGAGTATTGTACAGTCATAATATAATGATGTTGGGGGTTGTAGTGTCCTATGTACAGAGTATTGTCCAGTCATAAAATAATGATGTTGGGGGTTGTAGTGTCCTATGTACAGAGTATTGTACAGTCGTAAAATAATGATGTTGGGGGTTGTAGTGTCCTATGTACAGAGTATTATATAGTCGTAAAATAATGATGTTGGGGGTTGTAGTGTCCTATGTACAGAGTATTATACAGTCGTAAAATAATGATGTTTGGGGTTGTAGTGTCCTATGTACAGAGTATTGTACAGTCATAAAATAATGATGTTGGGGGTTGTAGTGTCCTATGTACAGAGTATTGTACAGTCGTAAAATATTGATGTTGGGGGTTGTACTGTCCTATGTACTGAGTATTATACAGTCATAAAATAATGATGTTGGGGGTTGTAGTGTCCTATGTACAGAGTATTATACAGTCGTAAAATAATGATGTTGGGGGTTGTAGTGTCCTATGTACAGAGTATTATACAGTCGTAAAATAATGATGTTGGGGGTTGTAGTGTCCTATGTACAGAGTATTGTACAGTCGTAAAATAATGATGTTGGGGGTTGTAGTGTCCTATGTACAGAGTATTGTACAGTCGTAAAATAATGATGTTGGGGGTTGTACTGTCCTATGTACAGAGTATTGTACTGTTGTAAAATAATGATGTTGGGGGTTGTAGTGTCCTATGTACAGAGTATTATACAGTCGTAAAATAATGATGTTGGGGGTTGTAGTGTCCTATGTACAGAGTATTATACAGTCGTAAAATAATGATGTTGGGGGTTGTAGTGTCCTATGTACAGAGTATTGTACAGTCCTAAAATAATGATGTTGGGGGTTGTAGTGTCCTATGTACAGAGTATTGTGCAGTCGTAAAATAATGATGTTGGGGGTTGTAGTGTCCTATGTACAGAGTATTGTACAGTCGTAAAATAATGATGTTGGGGGTTGTAGTGTCCTATGTGCAGAGTATTGTACAGTCATAAAATAATGATGTTGGGGGTTGTAGTGTCCTATGTGCAGAGTATTGTACAGTCATAAAATAATGATGTTGGGGGTTGTAGTGTCCTATGTACAGAGTATTGTACAGTTGTAAAATAATGATGTTGGGGGTTGTAGTGTCCTATGTGCAGAGTATTGTACAGTCATAAAATAATGATGTTGGGGGTTGTAGTGTCCTATGTACAGAGTATTATACAGTCGTAAAATAATGATGTTGGGGGTTGTAGTGTCCTATGTACAGAGTATTATACAGTCGTAAAATAATGATGTTGGGGGTTGTAGTGTCCTATGTACAGAGTATTGTACAGTCCTAAAATAATGATGTTGGGGGTTGTAGTGTCCTATGTACAGAGTATTGTGCAGTCGTAAAATAATGATGTTGGGGGTTGTAGTGTCCTATGTGCAGAGTATTATACAGTCATAAAATAATGATGTTGGGGGTTGTAGTGTCCTATGTGCAGAGTATTGTACAGTCATAAAATAATGATGTTGGGGGTTGTAGTGTCCTATGTACAGAGTATTGTACAGTCGTAAAATAATGATGTTCGGAGGTTGTAGTTTCCTATGTGCAGAGTATTGTACAGTCGTAAAATAATGATGTTGGGGGTTGTAGTGTCCTATGTGCAGAGTATTGTACAGTCGTAAAATAATGATGTTGGGGGTTGTAGTTTCCTATGTACAGAGTATTATACAGTCGTAAAATAATGATGTTGGGGGTTGTAGTGTCCTATGTACAGAGTATTGTACAGTCCTAAAATAATGATGTTGGGGGTTGTAGTGTCCTATGTACAGAGTATTGTACAGTCGTAAAATAATGATGTTGGGGGTTGTAGTGTCCTATGTACAGAGTATTGTACAGTCGTAAAATAATGATGTTGGGGGTTGTAGTGTCCTATGTACAGAGTATTATACAGTCGTAAAATAATGACGTTGGGGGTTGTAGTGTCCTATGTGCAGAGTATTGTACAGTCGTAAAATAATAATGTTGGGGATTGTAGTGTCCTATGTACAGAGTATTATACAGTCGTAAAATAATGATGTTGGGGGTTGTAGTGTCCTATGTACAGAGTATTATACAGTCATACAATAATGATGTTGGAGGTTGTAGTGTCCTATGTACTGAGTATTATACAGTCATAAAATAATGATGTTGGGGGTTGTAGTGTCCTATGTACAGAGTATTGTACAGTCATATAATAATGATGTTGGGGGTTGTAGTGTCCTATGTACAGAGTATTATACAGTCGTAAAATAATGATGTTGGGGGTTGTAGTGTCCTATGTACAAAGTATTATACAGTCGTAAAATAATGATGTTGGGGGTTGTAGTGTCCTATGTACAGAGTATTGTACAGTCGTAAAATAATGATGTTGGGGGTTGTAGTGTCCTATGTACAGAGTATTGTACAGTCATATAATAATGATGTTGGGGGTTGTAGTGTCCTATGTACAGAGTATTGTACAGTCGTAAAATAATGATGTTGGGGGTTGTACTGTCCTATGTACAGAGTATTGTACAGTCGTAAAATAATGATGTTGGGGGTTGTAGTGTCCTATGTACAGAGTATTGTACAGTTGTAAAATAATGATGTTGGGGGTTGTAGTGTCCTATGTACAGAGTATTATACAGTCGTAAAATAATGATGTTGGGGGTTGTAGTGTCCTATGTACAGAGTATTATACAGTCGTAAAATAATGATGTTGGGGGTTGTAGTGTCCTATGTACAGAGTATTGTACAGTCATATAATAATGATGTTGGGGGTTGTAGTGTCCTATGTACAGAGTATTGTACAGTCGTAAAATAATGATGTTGGGGGTTGTACTGTCCTATGTACAGAGTATTGTACAGTTGTAAAATAATGATGTTGGGGGTTGTAGTGTCCTATGTACAGAGTATTATACAGTCGTAAAATAATGATGTTGGGGGTTGCAGTGTCCTATGTACAGAGTATTGTACAGTCCTAAAATAATGATGTTGGGGGTTGTAGTGTCCTATGTACAGAGTATTGTGCAGTCGTAAAATAATGATGTTGGGGGTTGTAGTGTCCTATGTACAGAGTATTGTACAGTCGTAAAATAATGATGTTGGGGGTTGTAGTGTCCTATGTGCAGAGTATTGTACAGTCGTAAAATAATGATGTTGGGGGTTGTAGTGTCCTATGTGCAGAGTATTGTACAGTCGTAAAATAATGATGTTGGGGGTTGTAGTTTCCTATGTGCAGAGTATTGTACAGTCGTAAAATAATGATGTTGGGGGTTGTAGTTTCCTATGTGCAGAGTATTGTACAGTCGTAAAATAATGATGTTGGGGGTTGTAGTGTCCTATGTGCAGAGTATTGTACAGTCATAAAATAATGATGTTGGGGGTTGTAGTTTCCTATGTACAGAGTATTATACAGTCGTAAAATAATGATGTTGGGGGTTGTAGTGTCCTATGTACAGAGTATTGTACAGTCCTAAAATAATGATGTTGGGGGTTGTAGTGTCCTATGTACAGAGTATTGTACAGTCGTAAAATAATGATGTTGGGGGTTGTAGTGTCCTATGTACAGAGTATTGTACAGTCGTAAAATATTGATGTTGGGGGTTGTAGTGTCCTATGTACAGAGTATTGTACAGTCGTAAAATAATGATGTTGGGGGTTGTAGTGTCCTATGTACAGAGTATTATACAGTCGTAAAATAATGATGTTGGGGGTTGTAGTGTCCTATGTACAGAGTATTATACAGTCGTAAAATAATGATCTTGGGGGTTGTAGTGTCCTATGTACAGAGTATTATACAGTCGTAAAATAATGATGTTGGGGGTTGTAGTGTCCTATGTACAGAGTATTGTGCAGTCGTAAAATAATAATGTTGGAGGTTGTAGTGTCCTATGTGCAGAGTATTGTACAGTCGTAAAATAATGATGTTGGGAGTTGTAGTGTCCTATGTACAGAGTATTGTACAGTCCTAAAATATTGATGTTGGGGGTTGTAGTGTCCTATGTACAGAGTATTGTACAGTCGTAAAATATTGATGTTGGGGGTTGTAGTGTCCTATGTACAGAGTATTATACAGTCGTAAAATAATGATGTTTGGGGTTGTAGTGTCCTATGTACAGAGTATTGTACAGTCGTAAAATAATGATGTTGGGGGTTGTAGTGTCCTATGTACAGAGTATTATACAGTCGTAAAATAATGATGTTGGGGGTTGTAGTGTCCTATGTACAGAGTATTGTACAGTCGTAAAATAATGATGTTGGGGGTTGTACTGTCCTATGTACAGAGTATTGTACAGTCGTAAAATAATGATGTTGGGGGTTGTAGTGTCCTATGTGCAGAGTATTGTACAGTCATATAATAATGATGTTGGGGGTTGTAGTGTCCTATGTACAGAGTATTGTACAGTCGTAAAATAATGATGTTGGGGGTTGTAGTGTCCTATGTGCAGAGTATTGTACAGTCGTAAAATAATGATGTTGGGGGTTGTAGTGTCCTATGTGCAGAGTATTGTACAGTCGTAAAATAATGATGTTGGGGGTTGTAGTTTCCAATGTACAGAGTATTATACAGTCGTAAAATAATGATGTTGGGGGTTGTAGTGTCCTATGTACAGAGTATTGTACAGTCCTAAAATAATGATGTTGGGGGTTGTAGTGTCCTATGTACAGAGTATTGTACAGTCGTAAAATAATGATGTTGGGGGTTGTAGTGTCCTATGTACAGAGTATTGTACAGTCGTAAAATAATGATGTTGGGGGTTGTAGTGTCCTATCTATAGAGTATTATACAGTCCTAAAATAATGATGTTGGGGGTTGTAGTGTCCTATGTACAGAGTATTGTACAGTCATAAAATAATGATGTTGGGGGTTGTAGTGTCCTATGTACAGAGTATTGTACAGTCGTAAAATAATGATGTTGGGGGTTGTAGTGTCCTATGTGCAGAGTATTGTACAGTCGTAATATAATGATGTTGGGGGTTGTAGTGTCTTATGTGCAGAGTATTGTACAGTCGTAAAATAATGATGTTGGGGGTTGTAGTGTCCTATGTGCAGAGTATTGTACAGTCGTAAAATAATGATGTTGGGGGTTGTAGTTTCCTATGTACAGAGTATTATACAGTCGTAAAATAATGATGTTGGGGGTTGTAGTGTCCTATGTACAGAGTATTGTACAGTCGTAAAATAATGATGTTGGGGGTTGTAGTGTCCTATGTACAGAGTATTATACAGTCGTAAAATAATGATGTTGGGGGTTGTAGTGTCCTATGTACAGAGTATTATACAGTCGTAAAATAATGATGTTGGGGGTTGTAGTGTCCTATGTACAGAGTATTGTGCAGTCGTAAAATAATAATGTTGGAGGTTGTAGTGTCCTATGTACAGAGTATTGTACAGTCATAAAATAATGATGTTGGGGGTTGTAGTGTCCTATGTACAGAGTATTGTACAGTCGTAAAATAATGATGTTGGGGGTTGTAGTGTCCTATGTGCAGAGTATTATACAGTCGTAAAATAATGATGTTGGGGGTTGTAGTGTCCTATGTGCAGAGTATTGTACAGTCGTAAAATAATGATGTTGGGGGTTGTAGTGTCCTATGTACAGAGTATTGTACAGTCGTAAAATAATGATGTTGGGGGTTGTAGTGTCCTATGTGCAGAGTATTGTACAGTCGTAAAATAATGATGTTGGGGGTTGTAGTGTCCTATGTACAGAGTATTGTACAGTCGTAAAATAATGATGTTGGGGGTTGTAGTGTCCTATGTACAGAGTATTGTACAGTCCTAAAATAATGATGTTGGGGGTTGTAGTGTCCTATGTACAGAGTATTGTACAGTCCTAAAATAATGATGTTGGGGGTTGTAGTGTCCTATGTACAGAGTATTGTACAGTCGTAAAATAATGATGTTGGGGGTTGTAGTGTCCTATGTACAGAGTATTGTACAGTCGTAAAATAATGATGTTGGGAGTTGTAGTGTCCTATGTACAGAGTATTGTACAGTCCTAAAATAATGATGTTGGGGGTTGTAGTGTCCTATGTACAGAGTATTGTACAGTCCTAAAATAATGATGTTGGGGGTTGTAGTGTCCTATGTACAGAGTATTATACAGTCGTAAAATAATGATGTTTGGGGTTGTAGTGTCCTATGTACAGAGTATTTTACAGTCGTAAAATAATGATGTTGGGGGTTGTAGTGTCCTATGTACAGAGTATTGTGCAGTCGTAAAATAATAATGTTGGAGGTTGTAGTGTCCTATGTACAGAGTATTGTACAGTCGTAAAATAATGATGTTGGGGGTTGTAGTGTCCTATGTGCAGAGTATTATACAGTCGTAAAATAATGATGTTGGGGGTTGTAGTGTCCTATGTGCAGAGTATTGTACAGTCGTAAAATAATGATGTTGGGGGTTGTAGTGTCCTATGTACAGAGTATTGTACAGTAGGAAAATAATGATGTTGGGGGTTGTAGTATCCTATGTACAGAGTATTGTACAGTCGTAAAATAATGATGTTGGGGGTTGTAATGTCCTATGTACAGAGTATTGTACAGTCGTAAAATAATGATGTTGGGGGTTGTAGTGTCCTATGTACAGAGTATTATACAGTCGTAAAATAATGATGTTGGGGGTTGTAGTGTCCTATGTACAGAGTATTGTACAGTCGTAAAATAATGATGTTGGGGGTTGTAGTGTCCTATGTGCAGAGTATTATACAGTCGTAAAATAATTATGTTGGGGGTTGTAGTGTCCTATGTACAGAGTAGTATACAGTCGTAACATAATGATGTTGGGGGTTGTAGTGTCCTATGTACAGAGTATTGTACAGTCGTAAAATAATGATGTTGGGGGTTGTAGTGTCCTATGTACAGAGTAGTATACAGTCGTAAAATAATGATGTTGGGGGTTGTAGTGTCCTATGTACAGAGTAGTATACAGTCGTAAAATAATGATGTTGGGGGTTGTAGTGTCCTATGTACAGAGTATTATACAGTCGTAAAATAATGATGTTGGGGGTTGTAGTGTCCTATGTACAGAGTATTGTACAGTCGTAAAATAATGATGTTGGGGGTTGTAGTGTCCTATGTACAGAGTATTATACAGTCGTAAAATAATGATGTTGGGGGTTGTAGTGTCCTATGTACAGAGTATTATACAGTCGTAAAATAATGATGTTGGGGGTTGTAGTGACCTATGTACAGAGTATTGTACAGTCATATAATAATGATGTTGGGGGTTGTAGTGTCCTATGTACAAAGTATTGTCCAGTCATAAAATAATGATGTTGGGGGTTGTAGTGTCCTATGTACAGAGTATTGTACAGTCATATAATAATGATGTTGGGGGTTGTAGTGTCCTATGTACAAAGTATTGTCCAGTCATAAAATAATGATGTTGGGGGTTGTAGTGTCCTATGTACAGAGTATTATACAGTCGTAAAATAATGATGTTGGGGGTTGTAGTGTCCTATGTACAGAGTATTGTACAGTCGTAAAATAATGATGTTGGGGGTTGTAGTGTCCTATGTACAGAGTAGTATACAGTCGTAAAATAATGATGTTGGGGTTGTAGTGTCCTATGTACAGAGTATTATACAGTCGTAAAATAATGATGTTGGGGGTTGTAGTGTCCTATGTACAGAGTATTGTACCGTCATATAATAATGATGTTGGGGGTTGTAGTGTCCTATGTACAGAGTATTGTACAGTCGTAAAATAATGATGTTGGGGGTTGTAGTGTCCTATGTACAGAGTATTGTACAGTCGTAAAATAATGATGTTGGGGGTTGTAGTGTCCTATGTACAGAGTAGTATACAGTCGTAAAATAATGATGTTGGGGTTGTAGTGTCCTATGTACAGAGTATTTTACAGTCGTAAAATAATGATGTTGGGGGTTGTAGTGTCCTATGTACAGAGTATTGTGCAGTCGTAAAATAATAATGTTGGAGGTTGTAGTGTCCTATGTACAGAGTATTGTACAGTCGTAAAATAATGATGTTGGGGGTTGTAGTGTCCTATGTGCAGAGTATTATACAGTCGTAAAATAATGATGTTGGGGGTTGTAGTGTCCTATGTGCAGAGTATTGTACAGTCGTAAAATAATGATGTTGGGGGTTGTAGTGTCCTATGTACAGAGTATTGTACAGTAGGAAAATAATGATGTTGGGGGTTGTAGTATCCTATGTACAGAGTATTGTACAGTCGTAAAATAATGATGTTGGGGGTTGTAATGTCCTATGTACAGAGTATTGTACAGTCGTAAAATAATGATGTTGGGGGTTGTAGTGTCCTATGTACAGAGTATTATACAGTCGTAAAATAATGATGTTGGGGGTTGTAGTGTCCTATGTACAGAGTATTGTACAGTCGTAAAATAATGATGTTGGGGGTTGTAGTGTCCTATGTGCAGAGTATTATACAGTCGTAAAATAATTATGTTGGGGGTTGTAGTGTCCTATGTACAGAGTAGTATACAGTCGTAACATAATGATGTTGGGGGTTGTAGTGTCCTATGTACAGAGTATTGTACAGTCGTAAAATAATGATGTTGGGGGTTGTAGTGTCCTATGTACAGAGTAGTATACAGTCGTAAAATAATGATGTTGGGGGTTGTAGTGTCCTATGTACAGAGTAGTATACAGTCGTAAAATAATGATGTTGGGGGTTGTAGTGTCCTATGTACAGAGTATTATACAGTCGTAAAATAATGATGTTGGGGGTTGTAGTGTCCTATGTACAGAGTATTGTACAGTCGTAAAATAATGATGTTGGGGGTTGTAGTGTCCTATGTACAGAGTATTATACAGTCGTAAAATAATGATGTTGGGGGTTGTAGTGTCCTATGTACAGAGTATTATACAGTCGTAAAATAATGATGTTGGGGGTTGTAGTGACCTATGTACAGAGTATTGTACAGTCATATAATAATGATGTTGGGGGTTGTAGTGTCCTATGTACAAAGTATTGTCCAGTCATAAAATAATGATGTTGGGGGTTGTAGTGTCCTATGTACAGAGTATTGTACAGTCATATAATAATGATGTTGGGGGTTGTAGTGTCCTATGTACAAAGTATTGTCCAGTCATAAAATAATGATGTTGGGGGTTGTAGTGTCCTATGTACAGAGTATTATACAGTCGTAAAATAATGATGTTGGGGGTTGTAGTGTCCTATGTACAGAGTATTGTACAGTCGTAAAATAATGATGTTGGGGGTTGTAGTGTCCTATGTACAGAGTAGTATACAGTCGTAAAATAATGATGTTGGGGTTGTAGTGTCCTATGTACAGAGTATTATACAGTCGTAAAATAATGATGTTGGGGGTTGTAGTGTCCTATGTACAGAGTATTGTACCGTCATATAATAATGATGTTGGGGGTTGTAGTGTCCTATGTACAGAGTATTGTACAGTCGTAAAATAATGATGTTGGGGGTTGTAGTGTCCTATGTACAGAGTATTGTACAGTCGTAAAATAATGATGTTGGGGGTTGTAGTGTCCTATGTACAGAGTAGTATACAGTCGTAAAATAATGATGTTGGGGTTGTAGTGTCCTATGCAGGGCTGCCACTAGAAATTTCGGGGCCCCATACTGGCAAAATTTTCGGGGCCCCCTTGAGACTCCGCCCAGGCTCCACCCCAGCCCCGCCTCCAGGCTCCACCCCTCGAACTGTCCACAGTCCCACCGCTCTCTCTTGGAAAAACTCCACTTCTCACCTATCACACATTAACAGTTCCCATCACCAGATCACACATATAGCCGGCAGCTTTTGTTTTGGCCAAAAGATTTTTTAAGCCGCCACCATAACACGGTAGACACTTTTGGCCGGGCCCTACTCTACTGTAACCTATTAAATATTTGTTAAAATATGCAATACAATTTAGGTATATTTTTATTTATTTTTCAATTTTTAAAATGCCCAATAATATCACATACAAGGAACAAATACCACAACACCATGACCAGACCACATATTACCACCACAGTGATCGAATAATATTATACATACAAGGAACAAATACCACAACACCATGTCCAGACCACATATTACCACCACATAGTGACTGAATACTACAATTCTGATCAGTAATTTTTAAAAAAGCACCATACTATCACCATAAGTGCCATTATACACAGGAGATCTGTACTTAGTATGCAGTGTCTGTGTACAGATAATATAGTGATCACTAGTGAAATTATACACAGGAGCTCTGTATACAGTGTATAGTGTCAGTGTATAGGTAACACACTGACTCACCAGTGACGTCTCTAGGTGAAGTCCTTCATCTTTCATCCAGCACAGACCGCCATCATTTCATCCAGCCAGGACTTCTCTCTGCAGGAAATAACACAGTTATCTCGAGCTCCGCTTGCAGAACACATTACTTAATTTTTCACAACTTCTACATTACACCACATGAAGAAGGCGACATAGTATCACTCTATACAGTAACAGGACCGCCCCCCATTTAAAACAGTATACTCAAAAAATAAAATAAATGCATCACTGCAGTAATAATATCCCTAAATTAGCCCCTATGGTATTAATAATATCACCCAGCCTGGCCCCGTGTGTCTCATTCCTGGCGTCAGCCAGATATTCTCCCATCCTGCCCTCATGAGTATCCATTCTGCCCCATATGATCTCCTTATCCTGCCCCATATGATCGCCCCATGTGATCTCTCCATCCTGCCCCATCTGTCTCCATCATATCCATCCTGCCCCATGATCCTGCACGATCTGTCTCCAATTCTGCCCCCAGTGTCTCCAATCATGCCCCATGTCTCCATTCTGCCCCCTATGTCTCCAACCATGCCCCCATGTCTGCAATCCTGACACTTGTCTCCAATCATGCCCCCTGTGTCTCCATTCTGCCCCATCTGTCTCCAATCCTGCCCCGTATCTCCATTCTGCCCCGTGTCTCGCATTCTGCCCCTGGGTCTCACAGTCTGCCCCTGTGTCCAGCATTCTGCCCCTGTCACTGTGTCCAGCATTCTGCCCCTGTCACTGTGTCCAGCATTTCTGCCCCACTGTGTCCAGCATTCTGCCCCAATGTCCAGCATTTCTGCCCCACTGTGTCCAGCATTCTGCCCCAATGTCCAGCATTCTGCCCCTGTCACTGTGTCCAGCATTTCTGCCCCTGTCTCCAGCATTCTGCCCCACTGTGTGTCCAGCATTCTGCCCCACTGTGTGTCCAGCATTCTGCCCCACTGTGTGTCCAGCATTCTGCCCCACTGTGTGTCCAGCATTCTGCCCCACTGTGTCCAGCATTCTGCCCCACTGTGTCCAGCATTTCTGCCCCTGTGTCCAGCATTTCTGCCCCTGTGTCCAGCATTTCTGCCCCTGTGTGTCCAGCATTCTGCCCCACTGTGTCCAGCATTCTGCCCCACTGTGTGTCCAGCATTTCTGCCCCTGTGTGTGTCCACCATTCTGTCCCACTGTGTCCAGCATTTCTGCCCCTGTGTCCAGCATTTTTGCCCCACTGTGTCCAGCATTTCTGCCCCACTGTGTCCAGCATTTCTGCCCCTGTGTGTCCAGCATTCTGCCCCACTGTGTCCAGCATTTCTGCCCCACTGTGTGTCCAGCATTTCTGCCCCTGTGTGTGTCCACCATTCTGTCCCACTGTGTCCAGCATTTCTGCCCCACTGTGTCCAGCATTTCTGCCCCACTGTGTCCAGCATCCTGCCCCCATTGTGTCCAGCATCCTGCCCCCATTGTGTCCAGCATCCTGCCCCACTGTGTCCAGCATTTCTGCCCCACTGTGTCCAGCATCCTGCCCCCATTGTGTCCAGCATCCTGCCCCCACTGTGTCCAGCATCCTGCCCCACTGTGTCCAGCATTTCTGCCCCACTGTGTCCAGCATTTCTGCCCCACTGTGTCCAGCATTTCTGCCCCACTGTGTCCAGCATTTCTGCCCCACTGTGTCCAGCATTTCTGCCCCTGTGTGTCCACATTTCTGCCCCACTGTGTCCAGCATTCTGCCCCACTGTGTCCACCATTCTGCCCCACTGTGTCCGGCATTTCTGCCCCTGTGTCACTGTGTCCAGCATTCTGCCCCACTGTGTCCACCATTCTGCCCCTGTGTGTCCACCATTCTGTCCCACTGTGTCCAGCATTTCTGCCCCACTGTGTCCAGCATTCTGCCCCACTGTGTCCACCATTCTGCCCCACTGTGTCCGGCATTTCTGCCCCTGTGTGTCCAGCATTCTGCCCCACTGTGTCCACCATTCTGCCCCTGTGTGTCCACCATTCTGCCCCTGTGTGTCCACCATTCTGCCCCACTGTGTCCAGCATTTCTGCCCCTGTGTGTCCAGCATTTCTGCCCCACTGTGTCCAGCATTTCTGCCCCTGTGTGTCCAGCATTCTGCCCCACTGTGTCCACCATTCTGCCCCTGTGTGTCCACCATTCTGCCCCACTGTGTCCAGCATTTCTGCCCCTGTGTGTCCACCATTCTGCCCCACTGTGTCCACCATTCTGCCCCACTGTGTCCAGCATTTCTGCCCCTGTGTGTCCACCATTCTGCCCCTGTGTGTCCAGCATTTCTGCCCCTGTGTGTCCATCATCCTGCCCCCCGGGCCCCCCTGGATCGCAGCAGCTCTCAAAGAAAAAAAAAAAACACAACTTCTTACCTGGCCAATGACGTCAGACGCCGGCGGCGGCGAGTGCGCACTGCGGCCCTATTCAGCCGCCAGCCTCAGACTGGCTGGCGGCTGTTAACTATTGACGTGCGGGCTCGGGCCCGCACGTCAATAGTGTGCCGCTGCCACAGCGCCTGCAGGGGGGGCCCGGTGACCAGATGAGACGGGGCCCGATGCGGGCCCCCTCTGCTCACCGGGCCCCATACGCCAGTCACGGCTGTCATGCCCTGATGGCGGCCCTGGTCCTATGTACACAGTATTATACAGTCATACAATAATGATGTTGGGGGTTGTAGTGTCCTATGTACAGAGTATTGTACAGTCGTAAAATAATGATGTTGGGGGTTGTACTGACCTATATACAGAGTATTGTACAGTCGTAAAATAATAATGTTGGGGGTTGTAGTGTCCTATGTGCAGAGTATTATACAGTCGTAAAATATTGATGTTGGGGGTTGTAGTGTCCTATGTACAGAGTATTATACAGTCGTAAAATAATGATGTTGGGGGTTGTAGTGTCCTATGTACAGAGTATTATACAGTCGTAAAATAATGATGTTGGGGGTTGTAGTGTCCTATGTACAGAGTATTATACAGTCATAAAATAATGATGTTGGAGGTTGTAGTGTCCTATGTACAGAGTATTGTACAGTCGTAAAATAATGATGTTGGGGGTTGTAGTGTCCTATGTACAGAGTATTATACAGTCATAAAATAATGATGTTGGGGGTTGTAGTGTCCTATGTACAGAGTATTGTACAGTCGTAAAATAATGATGTTGGGGGTTGTAGTGTCCTATGTACAGAGTATTATACAGTCGTAAAATAATGATGTTGGGGGTTGTAGTGTCCTATGTACAGAGTATTGTACAGTCGTAAAATAATGATGTTGGGGGTTGTAGTGTCCTATGTACAGAGTATTATACAGTCCTAAAATAATGATGTTGGGGGTTGTAGTGTCCTATGTACAGAGTATTATACAGTCATAAAATAATGATGTTGGGGGTTGTAGTGTCCTATGTACAGAGTATTGTACAGTCGTAAAATAATGATGTTGGGGGTTGTAGTGTCCTATGTACAGAGTATTGTACAGTCATATAATAATGATGTTGGGGGTTGTAGTGTCCTATGTACAGAGTATTGTACAGTCGTAAAATAATGATGTTGGGGGTTGTAGTGTCCTATGTACAGAGTATTGTACAGTCGTAAAATAATGATGTTGGGGGTTGTAGTGTCCTATGTACAGAGTATTGTACAGTCATATAATAATGATGTTGGGGGTTGTAGTGTCCTATGTGCAGAGTATTGTCCAGTCGTAAAATAATGATGTTGGGGGTTGTAGTGTCCTATGTACAGAGTATTGTACAGTCGTAAAATAATGATGTTGGGGGTTGTAGTGTCCTATGTACAGAGTATTGTACAGTCATATAATAATGATGTTGGGGGTTGTAGTGTCCTATGTGCAGAGTATTGTACAGTCGTAAAATAATGATGTTGGGGGTTGTAGTGTCCTATGTACAGAGTATTGTACAGTCGTAAAATAATGATGTTGGGGGTTGTAGTGTCCTATGTACAGAGTATTGTACAGTCGTAAAATAATGATGTTGGGGGTTGTAGTGTCCTATGTGCAGAGTATTGTACAGTCGTAAAATAATGATGTTGGGGGTTGTAGTGTCCTATGTGCAGAGTATTGTACAGTCGTAAAATAATGATGTTGGGGGTTGTAGTGTCCTATGTACAGAGTATTATACAGTCATAAAATAATGATGTTGGGGGTTGTAGTGTCCTATGTACAGAGTATTATACAGTCGTAAAATAATGATGTTGGGGGTTGTAGTGTCCTATGTACAGAGTATTATACAGTCGTAAAATATTGATGTTGGGGGTTGTAGTGTCCTATGTACAGAGTATTGTACAGTCGTAAAATAATGATGTTGGGGGTTGTAGTGTCCTATGTACAGAGTATTATACAGTCGTAAAATAATGATGTTGGGGGTTGTAGTGTCCTATGTACAGAGTATTGTACAGTCGTAAAATAATGATGTTGGGGGTTGTAGTGTCCTATGTACAGAGTATTATACAGTCCTAAAATAATGATGTTGGGGGTTGTAGTGTCCTATGTACAGAGTATTATACAGTCATACAATAATGATGTTGGGGGTTGTAGTGTCCTATGTACAGAGTATTGTACAGTCGTAAAATAATGATGTTGGGGGTTGTACTGACCTATGTACAGAGTATTGTACAGTCGTAAAATAATAATGTTGGGGGTTGTAGTGTCCTATGTACAGAGTATTGTACAGTCGTAAAATAATGATGTTGGGGGTTGTAGTGTCCTTTGTACAGAGTATTGTACAGTCATAAAATAATGATGTTGGGGGTTGTAGTGTCCTATGTACAGAGTATTGTACAGTCATAAAATAATGATGTTGGGGGTTGTAGTGTCCTATGTGCAGAGTATTGTACAGTCGTAAAATATTGATGTTGGGGGTTGTAGTGTCCTATGTACAGAGTATTATACAGTCGTAAAATAATGATGTTGGGGGTTGTAGTGTCCTATGTACAGAGTATTATACAGTCGTAAAATAATGATGTTGGGGGTTGTAGTGTCCTATGTACAGAGTATTGTACAGTCGTAAAATAATGATGTTGGGGGTTGTAGTGTCCTATGTACAGAGTATTGTACAGTCGTAAAATAATGATGTTGGGGGTTGTAGTGTCCTTTGTACAGAGTATTGTACAGTCATAAAATAATGATGTTGGGGGTTGTAGTGTCCTATGTACAGAGTATTGTACAGTCATAAAATAATGATGTTGGGGGTTGTAGTGTTCTATGTACAGAGTATTGTACAGTCGTAAAATAATGATGTTGGGGGTTGTAGTGTCCTATGTACAGAGTATTATACAGTCGTAAAATAATGATGTTGGGGGTTGTAGTGTCCTATGTACAGAGTATTGTGCAGTCGTAAAATAATGATGTTGGGGATTGTAGTGACCTATGTACAGAGTAGTATACAGTCGTAAAATAATGATGTTGGGGGTTGTAGTGTCCTATGTACAGAGTATTGTGCAGTCGTAAAATAATGATGTTGGGGGTTGTAGTGTCCTATGTACAGAGTATTGTACAGTCATAATATAATGATGTTGGGGGTTGTAGTGTCCTATGTACTGAGTATTGTACAGTCGTAAAATAATGATGTTGGGGGTTGTAGTGTCCTATGTACAGAGTATTATACAGTCATAAAATAATGATGTTGGGGGTTGTAGTGTCCTATGTACAGAATATTGTCCAGTCATAAAATAATGATGTTGGGGGTTGTAGTGTCCTATGTAAAGAGTATTGTCCAGTCATAAAATAATGATGTTGGGGGTTGTAGTGTCCTATGTACAGAGTATTGTACAGTCATATAATAATGATGTTGGGGGTTGTAGTGTCCTATGTACAGAGTATTGTCCAGTCATAAAATAATGATGTTGGGGGTTGTAGTGTCCTATGTACAGAGTATTGTACAGTCATAATATAATGATGTTGGGGGTTGTAGTGTCCTATGTACTGAGTATTGTACAGTCGTAAAATAATGATGTTGGGGGTTGTAGTGTCCTATGTACAGAGTATTATACAGTCATAAAATAATGATGTTGGGGGTTGTAGTGTCCTATGTACAGAGTATTGTACAGTCGTAAAATAATGATGTTGGGGGTTGTAGTGTCCTATGTACAGAATATTGTCCAGTCATAAAATAATGATGTTGGGGGTTGTAGTGTCCTATGTAAAGAGTATTGTCCAGTCATAAAATAATGATGCTGGGGGTTGTAGTGTCCTATGTACAGAGTATTATACAGTCGTAAAATAATGATGTTAGGGGTTGTAGTGTCCTATGTACAGAGTATTGTACAGTCGTAAAATAATGATGTTGGGGGTTGTAGTGTCCTAAAAGAATGATGTTGGGGGTTGTAGTGTCCTATGTACAGAATATTGTCCAGTCATAAAATAATGATGTTGGGGGTTGTAGTGTCCTATGTACAGAATATTGTCCAGTCATAAAATAATGATGTTGGGGGTTGTAGTGTCCTATGTAAAGAGTATTGTCCAGTCATAAAATAATGATGCTGGGGGTTGTAGTGTCCTATGTACAGAGTATTATACAGTCGTAAAATAATGATGTTAGGGGTTGTAGTGTCCTATGTACAGAGTATTGTACAGTCGTAAAATAATGATGTTGGGGGTTGTAGTGTCCTAAAAGAATGATGTTGGGGGTTGTAGTGTCCTATGTACAGAGTATTATACAGTCATAAAATAATGATGTTGGGGGTTGTAGTGTCCTATGTACAGAGTATTGTACAGTCGTAAAATAATGATGTTGGGGGTTGTAGTGTCCTATGTACTGAGTATTGTACAGTCGTAAAATAATGATGTTGGGGGTTGTAGTGTCCTATGTACAGAGTATTATACAGTCATAAAATAATGATGTTGGGGGTTGTAGTGTCCTATGTACAGAATATTGTCCAGTCATAAAATATTGATGTTGGGGGTTGTAGTGTCCTATGTAAAGAGTATTGTCCAGTCATAAAATAATGATGCTGGGGGTTGTAGTGTCCTATGTACAGAGTATTATACAGTCGTAAAATAATGATGTTAGGGGTTGTAGTGTCCTATGTACAGAGTATTGTACAGTCGTAAAATAATGATGTTGGGGGTTGTAGTGTCCTATGTACAGAGTATTGTACAGTCGTAAAAGAATGATGTTGGGGGTTGTAGTGTCCTATGTACAGAGTATTATACAGTCATAAAATAATGATGTTGGGGGTTGTAGTGTCCTATGTACAGAGTATTGTACAGTCGTAAAATAATGATGTTGGGGGTTGTAGTGTCCTATGTACAGAGTATTATACAGTCGTAAAATAATGATGTTGGGGGTTGTAGTGTCCTATGTACAGAGTATTGTACAGTCATAAAATAATGATGTTGGGGGTTGTAGTGTCCTATGTACAGAGTATTGTACAGTCGTAAAATAATGATGTTGGGGGTTGTAGTGTCCTATGTACAGAGTATTATACAGTCATAAAATAATGATGTTGGGGGTTGTAGTGTCCTATGTACAGAGTATTATACAGTCATAAAATAATGATGTTGGGGGTTGTAGTGTCCTATGTACAGAGTATTATACAGTCGTAAAATAATAATGTTGGGGGTTATAGTATCCTTTGTACATAGTATTGTACAGTCATAAAATAATAATGTTGGGGGTTATAGTATCCTTTGTACAGAGTATTGTACAGTCATAAAATAATGATGTTGGGGGTTGTAGTGTCCTATGTACAGAGTATTATACAGTCGTAAAATAATGATGTTGGGGGTTGTAGTGTCCTATGTACAGAGTATTTTACAGTCGTAAAATAATGATGTTGGGGGTTGTAGAGTCCTATGTACAGAGTATTGTACAGTCGTAAAATAATGATGTTGGGGGTTGTAGTATCCTATGTACAGAGTATTATACAGTCGTAAAATAATGATGTTGGGGGTTATAGTATCCTTTGTACAGAGTATTGTACAGTCATAAAATAATGATGTTGGGGGTTGTAGTGTCCTATGTACAGAGTATTATACAGTCGTAAAATAATGATGTTGGGGGTTGTAGTGTCCTATGTACAGAGTATTTTACAGTCGTAAAATAATGATGTTTGGGGTTGTAGAGTCCTATGTACAGAGTATTGTACAGTCGTAAAATAATGATGTTGGGGGTTGTAGTATCCTATGTACAGAGTATTATACAGTCGTAAAATAATGATGTTGGGGGTTATAGTATCCTTTGTACAGAGTATTGTACAGTCATAAAATAATGATGTTGGGGGTTGTAGTGTCCTATGTACAGAGTATTATACAGTCGTAAAATAATGATGTTGGGGGTTGTAGTGTCCTATGTACAGAGTATTTTACAGTCGTAAAATAATGATGTTGGGGGTTGTAGAGTCCTATGTACAGAGTATTGTACAGTCGTAAAATAATGATGTTGGGGGTTGTAGTGTCCTATGTACAGAGTATTGTACAGTCGTAAAATAATGATGATGGGGGTTGTAGTGTCCTATGTACAGAGTATTATACAGTCGTAAAATGATGTTGTGGGTTGTCGTGTCCTATGTACAGAGTATTGTACAGTCGTAAAATAATAATGATGGGGGTTGTAGTGTCCTATGTACAGAGTATTATACAGTCGTAAAATAATGATGTTGGGGGTTGTAGTGTCCTATGTACAGAGTATTATACAGTCGTAAAATGATGTTGTGGGTTGTCGTGTCCTATGTACAGAGTATTATACAGTCGTAAAATAATGATGTTGGGGGTTGTCGTGTCCTATATACAGAGTATTGTGCAGTCGTAAAATAATGATGTTGGGGGTTGTCGTGTCCTATATACAGAGTATTATACAGTCGTAAAATAATGATGTTGGGGGTTGTCGTGTCCTATATACAGAGTATTATACAGTCGTAAAATAATGATGTTGGGGATTGTAGAGTTCTATGTGCAGAGTATTATACAGTCGTAAATTATTCCCAGTAAACCATATATCATCAATGAATATCATCTAATGGTTTATGTTTTCCATTTCAGGATCACTTTGAAACATTTCTCTTTCCCATACCCCTAAAAACCAGTTGGCACATGACGGTGCGCAGGAGGTGCCCATGGCGGTGCCCTGTGTGTCAATACCAATTCCTATAGTGTTGGCAGCAGTTTGGTCACCTGTGGTTCAGTATTGTATCCAAGATATGGCTGCTGATCCATCTGTGTGTTTGACGGATGTATACAAGGATTCCACGTCGGCTGTGACCATGACCACATCATCTGTTAAATGTAGGGCCTCCGTGGAATCCTTAATTTATGATGGTCGAGTTCCTACCAGCAGTATCAAGAAGAATTCGAGGGTGTCACAGTTGATTTCACAAAGGCCCCTATTTCCCGGTAGTCTTGGGGGTCCTTGTGAACTTTAGGAATGAGATAAAGTGTTGGTAAACGGGGCTCCGGATTCTGGACCATATCCAACATTTTTTTTTACGATAGGCCTTGTCCATAATTGCTATTAGCTCTGTTTAAATTTGTCTGTTGGGTTAGTTGTTAGTTTTTTTTATAACATTTGGTATCAATGAGTAATTTTTTGGCTTGTTTTTCGTACCTAGCACAAGGCCATACTATCACGTTGCCCCCTTTATCTGCGGATTTAGAGACAATGTCTTTCCATTGTTGGAGTTCCCTAATGGCCATCCGTTCCTTTCTGTTTAGGTTATTAGACCATTTTTTTTTTGGTCTCTGTTAATTGATTGATATCAGACATGACCCATTTGGTGAAAATATCAACCGAGGGGCAAATACTTAGAGCAAGATTTTTTTTGGGGGGGATATCTACCAAAAAGGTGTGTGGGAAAGTTATCGACCTGAGCTTCGTTGCCTCCTAACAAAGATTCGAGAACTTTAACGGCTTCCTGTTCTTCAACAGTAGGAAACAGTTCTCGATGATCAGGTTTATAATGAAGTTTTCGGAAAATTGTTTTTTCTTGGAAATAAATTTACGTCTTTAGTAACTAAAAAAAAAAGATCTGAGATATGGGATGGAGAAAATGTTAAACCTTTTTGAAGGACCTGTAGTTGGGAATCAGTAAGGGTATGTTGGGACAAATTGATGACCATACGCCTATCGTTGCCATAATTTTTGTCCCGTTGATGGTTTTTTTTTTTAGGCGATTGAGGGAATTTCCTTCTTCCAGCATAACTGGTAACAGGTCCAGAGGATGACATGGCCTCCAAGTTGTTCTTGGAGTATCTGTTGTCCCTCTATGATGTCATAGAGATGGCGGATTCACGTCTAGAAATTTTTTTTTTGTTTTTGTGTCATATTGCCATCTACAGTGACGTCTCTTGTGAATTTTTTTTTCATTTTACCTTCACTGTCGTCCGACTCCCACTTTTCTAGTTCTTTGTCCATTTCTTTAAGGCGTCTATCGAAGATATCTGCCTGTACTTATTTTTCCATGGTTTGTTGGATTTTGAGGATATCATCAATTATGGTTTTTTAGGGTTTGAAGATTGCGTTCAATGATGATTTGTATGAATGACAATGAACATGCGGTTGACCCTTTAGTCCATATTTTAAAAGGGGTTCTCATTTAAAAGGTTAAATGAGGGGTACAATTGAATCCTCTTGGGATAATTTTAGGTTCCAAGTAATTGTCCAAAGACGTCTTGGTCCACCAGACTTAGCAGTAGCCTCTGGTATTGTCGAATAAGTTCTTTATTCGTAACCATGTTTTCATTAAAAAGAAAAAAAAACACTAGAGGAACCGCGTGTAAAAATGTCAGACGCTTTTGTTTACCAGGCCATCCCTGTGGCTTTCAAATCCATAATTCTACAGTGAACGGGACCTCTGTCGTAAACAGAATAAAAGATCATTAATTAATATAGGGTGTCCAGAGTAATGTGGTACCATACATGAATAAAATCGAAAATTGGCCCCTATATTATTCCATGTTAGTAAGTGGAACGGAGGGGCCATATCATTTAACACTTCCACAGATAGTATAAAAAATATTAGATTTTATTAAATCGGCTTATTCAAAAATTCAAATTTAATAACCCCAAAGAACCGATGCCTCGTGTGATCGACCACACAGGAAAGCAGTTCCAGATAGACAGGCTCGGACTGGCGCATAGGGTAACAGGGGAATTCCCCGGTGGGCCGCTCTGCAGATCTGGGCCCCAGACCCCACTGTATGGATTGTACTTGGCATAATTAACTTGATTCACTCTGTACAGAAAAAAAAGCAGCATCTCATCATTCGTTAACCAAACTACCCAATTTATTATTATATAGAGATGTAGGTAAATTTGTGAATGAGGGTAGTGTAGTATAATATTTGTATGCAGGTGAAAAGTGGGCCTGCCCCCAAAGTCAATGTTACTGGTGGGCCCTTAGCACCCCAGTCCGACACTGCCTGTAGATATTAGGAATGTTGTGTGTCCAGAGCTGTATCCGGTTGTGCTGCCCTCAGCCCCGACGCACGTTTTGTGTAAACTTCCTCAGTGGGCATATTTAGAGAGGGAATGTGCTGGATGTTTTATATAGTATGCAGGTGAAAAGCGGGCCCCTCAAAGTCAATGTTACTGGTGGGCCCTTAGCACCCCAGTCCGACACTGCCTGTAGATATTAGGAATGTTGTGTGTCCAAAGCTGTATCCGGTTGTGCTGCCCTCAGCCCCGACGCACGTTTTGTGTATACTTCCTCAGTGGGCATGTTTAGAGAGGGAATGTGCTGGATGTTTTATATAGTATACAGGTGAAAAGCAGGCCCCTCAAAGTCAATGTTACTGGTGGGCCCTTATTACTCCAGTCCGACACTGCCTTTAGATATTAGGAATGTTGTTTGTCCAGAGCTGTACCCAATTGTGCTGCCCTCAGCCCCGACGCACGTTTTCTGTATACTTTCTCAGGGGACGCGTTTAGAGAGGGGATGTTTTATATACCATGGCGGCAAATGGAGTTTAAGGTGTCCTGTCATGTGCTGTAAGTAGGAATGACTGAGTTTTGCTGGTTTTTGAATGGCTGTCTCCGTGGCGCGACACCATCCTGGGGCGTCACAGTCACGTAACTCGTGGATTCCGGCATGTGGACCGCAAGCCCGCAGCGCATATTTTCATATTGCGAGTACAAATTAAAGTTCCTATTTTTTTCCTCAGTTTCTCAAGATTGGATATAATGCGGGAGGAACGCCGATCATCCTGGTCATCTTCATGTCCCACGCATCACCCAAAATTCAACATCACTCACTGGATGTACGACACCTAATCCTCAACCGGCACGGATCACCGACGAAGACACAAGACATCCAGGACAACGAGAAAGGCCACAACAGGTAAGAATCCATAACGAGGAAGACAAGGCAGAGGAGTCACACGTAACAACACAGATATTGTATGAAATGTGCAGATATAATCCCCAATAACACCACCTGGAAAGATTATACTAAAGTAAAGTGATGATGTTGGGGGTTGTAGTGTCCTATGTACTGAGTATTGTACAGTCGTAATATGATGATGTTGGGGGTTGTAGTGTCCTATGTACGGGGTACTTACCTTAAGACACCGTGTGTGTCGATACACGTGGCTCCATGTACCTCCTTAGCCGGACTGCTTGCTCAGGGGGGCGACTATGACTGAATTCGGGTGACGTCTTCTGCTCCCATATACTATACTACGTTATCTCACTGCTTAACCCCTTTATCCCCAAGGGTGGTTTGCACATTAATGACCGGGCCAATTTTTACAATTCTGACCACTGTCCCTTTATGAGGTTATAACTCTGGAACGCTTCAACGGATCATGGCGATTCTGACATTGTTTTCTCGTGACATATTGTACTTCATGATAGTGGTAAAATTTCTTTGATATTACCTGCATTTATTTGTGAAAAAAACGGAAATTTGGCGAAAATTTTGAAACTTTCGCAATTTTCCAACTTTGAATTTTTATGCAATTAAATCACAGAGATATGTCACACAAAATACTTAATAAGTAACATTTTCCACATGTCTACTTTACATCAGCACAATTTTGGAACCAAAATTTTTTTTGTTAGGGAGTTATAAGGGATAAAAGTTGACCAGCGATTTCTCATTTTTACAACACCATATTTTTTTAGGGACCACATCTCATTTGAAGTCATTTTGAGGGGTCTATATGATAGAAAATACCCAAGTGTGAGACCATTCTAAAAGCTGCACCCCTCAAGGTGCTCAAAACCACATTCAAGAAGTTTATTAACCCTTCTGGTGCTTCACAGGAATTTTTGGAATGTTTAAATAAAAATGAACATTTAACTTTTTTTCACATAAAATTTACTTCAGCTCCAATTTGTTTTATTTTACCAAGGGTAACAGGAGAAAATGGACCACAAAAGTTGTTGTACAATTTGTCCTGAGTACGCTGATACCCTATATGTGGGGGTAAACCACTGTTTGGGCGCATGACAGAGCTCTGAAGCGAAGGAGCGCCATTTGACTTTTCAATGCAAAATTGACTGGAATTGAGATGTGACGCCATGTTGTGTTTGGAGAGCCACTGATGTGCCTAAACATTGAAACCTCCCCACAAGTGACACCATTTTGGAAAGTAGACCCCCTAAGGAACTTATCTAGAGGTATGGTGAACACTTTGACCCACCAAGTGCTTCACAGAAGTTTATAATGCAGAACCGTAAAAATAAAAAATCATTTTTTCACCAAAATTATATTTTTGCCCCCAATTTTTTATTTTCCCAAGGGTAAGAGAAGAAATTGGACCCCAGAAGTTGTTGTACAATTTGTCCTGAGTACGCTGATACCCCATATGTGGGGATAAACCACTGTTTGGGTACATGGTAGAGCTCGGAAGGGAAGGAGTGCCGTTTGACTTATCAATGCAAAATTGACAGGAATTGAGATGGGATGCCATGTTGCGTTTGGAGAGCCACTGATGTGTCTAAACATTGAAACCTCCCCACAAGTGACACCATTTTGGAAAGTAGACCCCCTAAGGAACTTATCTAGAGGTATGGTGAGCACTTTGACCCACCAAGTGCTTCACAGAAGTTTATAATGCAGAACCGTAAAAATAAAAAATCATTTTTTCACCAAAATTATATTTTTGCCCCCAATTTTTTATTTTCCCAAGGGTAAGAGAAGAAATTGGACCCCAGAAGTTGTTGTACAATTTGTCCTGAGTACGCTGATACCCCATATGTGGGGATAAACCACTGTTTGGGTACATGGTAGAGCTCGGAAGGGAAGGAGCGCCGTTTGACTTATCAATGCAAAATTGACAGGAAGTGAGATAGGACGCCATGTTGCATTTGGAGAGCCACTGATGTGCCTAAACATTAAAACCCCCCACAAGTGACACCATTTTGGAAAGTAGACCCCCTAAGGAACTTATCTGGATGTGTGGTGAGCACTTTGACCCACCAAGGGCTTCACAGAAGTTTATAATGCAGAGCCATAAAAATAAAACAAAATTTTTTTCCCACAAAAATTATTTTTTAGCCCCCAGTTTTGTATTTTCACGAGGGTAACAGGAGAAATTGGACTGCAGGCGTCACATTGCGTTTGCAGAGCCCCTAATGTACCTAAACAGTAGAAACCCCCCACAATTGACACGATTTTGGAAAGTAGACCCCCTAAGGAACTCATCTAGATGTGTTGTGAGAGCTATGAACCCCCAAGTATTTCACTACAGTTTATAACGCAGAGCCGTGCAAATAAAAAATATTTTTTTTTCCACAAAAATTATATTTTAGCCCCCAGTTTTGTATTTTTCCAAGGGTAACAGGAGAAATTGAACCCTAAATGTTGTTGTCCAATTTGTCCTGAGTACGCTGATACCCGATATGTGGGGGGGAACCACTGTTTCGGCGCATGGGAGGGCTCGGAAGGGAAGGAGCATCATTTGGAATGCAGACTTAGATGGAATGGTCTGCAGGCGTCACATTGCGTTTGCAGAGCCCCTAATGTACCTAAACAGTAGAACCCCCCACAAGTGACACCATTTTGGAAAGTAGACCCCCTAAGGAACTTATCTAGATGTGTTGTGAGAACTTTGAACCCCCAAGTGTTTCACTACAGTTTATAACGCAGAGCCATGAAAATAAAAAATCTTTTTTTTTCCCACAAAAATTATTTTTTAGCCCCCAGTTTTGTATTTTCCCAAGGGTAACAGGAGAAATTGGACCCCAAAATTTGTTGTTCAATTTGTCCTGAGTACGCTGATACCCCATATGTTGGGGTAAACTCCTGTTTGGGCACACGGGAGAGCTCGGAAGGGAAGGAGCACTGTTTTACTTTTTCAACGCAGAATTGGCTGGAATTGAGATCGGACGCCATGTCGCTTTTGGAGAGCCCCTGATGTGTCTAAACAGTGGAAACCCCCTAATTATAACTGAAACCCTAATCCAAACACACCCCTAACCCTAATCCCAATGGTAACCCTAACCACACCTCTAACCCAGATACACCCCTAACCCTAATCCCAACCCTATTCCCAACCGTAAATGTAATCAAAACCCTAACCCTAACTGTAGCCCTAACCCTAACTGTAGCCTTAACCCTAACTGTAGCCCTAACCCTAGCCCTAACCCTAGCCCTAACCCTAGCCCTAACCCTAACCCTAGCCCTAACCCTAGCCCTAACCCTAGCCTTAACCCTAGCCCTAACCCTAGCCCTAACCCTAATGGGAAAATGGAAATAAATACATTTTTTTTCATTTTTCCCTAACTAAGGGGGTGATGAAGAGGGGTTTGATTTACTTTTATAGCGGGTTTTTTAGTGGATTTTTATGATTGGCAGCCGTCACACACTGAAAGACGCTTTTTATTGCAAAAAATATTTTTTGCATTACCACATTTTGAGAGCTATAATTTTTCCATATTTGAGTCCACAGAGTCATGTGAGGTCTTGTTTTTTGCGGGACGAGTTGACGTTTTTATTGGTAACATTTTCGGGCACGTGATGTTTTTCGATCGCTTTTTATTCCGATTTTTGTGAGGCAGAATGACCGAAAACTAGCTATTCATGAATTTCTTTGGGGGAGGCGTTTATACCGTTCCGCGTTTGGTAAAATTGATAAAGCAGTTTTATTCTTCGGGTCAGTACGATTACAGCGATACCTCATGTATATTATTTTTTTATGTTTTGGCGCTTTTATACGATAAAAACTATTTTATAGAAAAAATAATTATTTTGGCATCGCTTTATTCTGAGGACTATAACTTTTTTATTTTTTTGCTGATCATGCTGTATGGCGGCTCGTTTTTTGCGGGACAAGATGTCGCTTTCAGCGGTACCATGGTTATTTATATCTGTCTTTTTGATCGCGTGTTATTCCACTTTTGTTCGGCGGTATGATAATAAA
The DNA here is from genome assembly GCF_032444005.1 of Ranitomeya imitator. Taxonomy (NCBI): domain Eukaryota; kingdom Metazoa; phylum Chordata; class Amphibia; order Anura; family Dendrobatidae; genus Ranitomeya; species Ranitomeya imitator. The sequence goes on along the minus strand of NC_091291.1, from coordinate 19,903,526 downwards.
GCGTTGTTTTTTTGCCTCATTTTTTTTTTTTCTTACGGTGTTTTCTGAAGGGGTTAACTAGTGGGACAGTTTTATAGGTTGGGTCGTTACGGACGCGGCGATACTAAATATGTATACTTTTATTGTTTGTTTGTTTTTTATTTAGCTAAAAAATGTATGGGAATAATATTTATTTTTTTTTTTCATTATTTAGGATTTTTTTTTTACACATTTGGAAAACATTTTTTTTTTTTACTTTTTTACTTTGTTCCAGGTGGGGACATCACAGATCACCGATCTGACTTACAGCACTGCAGCCTTCAGTGCCTGCTCTCAGCAGGCTCTGTGAAGCCACCTCCCTCCCTGCAGGACCCGGATGCCGCGGCCATCTTGGATCCGGGCCTGGAGCAGGGAGGGAGGTAGGGAGACCCTCGCAGCAACGCGATCACATCGCGTTGCTGCGGGGGTCTCAGGGAAGCCCGCAGGGAGCCCCCTCCCTGCGCGATGCTTCCCTGCACCGCCGGCACACCGCGATCATGTTTGATCGCAGTGTGCCGGGGTTTAATGTGCCGGGGGCGGTCCGTGACCGCTCCTGGCACATTGTGCCGGATGTCAGCTGTGATAGGCAGCTGACACCTGGCCGTGATCGGCCGCGCTCCCCCTTGAGCGCGGCCGATTGCTATGACGTACTATCCCGTCGAGGGTCAGATAGGCCCAGGGCACCTCGACGGGATAGTACGTCTAAGGTCAGAGAGGGGTTAATGTTTTGGTGTACCATATTGGGTTCCGTGTGCCATTCCTATGTTTGTCCCCATAAGGATGAGGCTGCTGCATGTTTCTTCTCATGTATGGCAGTGATAGCAGTATGAGTACGCTGAGCCGCCCCTGTTGTGTCTTCCATTAATGATTTACGGCTTGTAGGACTTTTCTGTATTAAATAATAAATAAAAATTATTTGGGATCTCTTCGGTGCGATTTAGCCCTAGTGGATTTTTAAATGTTTTTAATTTTTTGCCTTTGGTCTTGAAATAATAATTTAAAAGTAAAGAATTTTTTCATTTTATGAATTTTCTTGATGATCCCTGGTTGCTTTGCATATACATTCTTCTTGGGATGTCCTATGTACAGAGTATTGTACAGTCATAAAATAATGATGTTGGGGGTTGTAGTGTCCTGTGTAAAGAGTATTGTACAGTCGTAAAATAATGATGTTGAGGGTTGTAGTGTCCTATGTACAGAGTATTGTACAGTCGTAAAATAATGATGTTGAGGGTTGTAGTGTCCTATTTACAGAGAATTGTACAGTTGTAAAATAATGATGTTGGGGGTTGTAGTGTCCTATGTACAGAGTATTGTACAGTCGTAAAATAATGATGTTGGGGGTTGTAGTGTCCTATGTACAGAGTATTGTACAGTCGTAAAATAATGATGTTGAGGGTTGTAGTGTCCTATTTAGAGAGAATTGTACAGTTGTAAGGTAATGATGTTGGAAGTTGTAGTGTCTCACCTCACCGGTCACCCTTTTCCAGGAACATGCGCACCCCCGCAGAAACCTTACACACCTAGACCCTCGCACACTCTCTGACTCTATCCTACCACTGGCATCCATATCCTCACTCCATGACACACTCTGCTTTCTACAATGCCACTCTCGCATCAGCTATTGACACGGTCGCTCCTCTCGTTCATGGCAGAGTGTGACGTATCAATAGACAACCCTGGCACAATAACACCACTAAAAAGCTCCGGCAAGTGTCCAGAGTTGCGGAGCGGCGTTGGAAGAAAACGCATCTGCAAGACGACTTCACTGCATTCAAACAAGCAACAAATCTGCCCTCACCTCTGCTAAACAGACCTACTTCACAACCCTCTTATCTTCCCTATACTACAACCCCAAACAGTTATTCCTTCCTCCGCCCCCCACTGCCCCCTCCAACCTCCCTCATCTCTGCTGAGGACTTTGCCACACACTTTAAAAATAAGATCGACCAGACAAGGCAAGTCTTCATTGTTCAACCACCACAACCCCTTTGTATACCAGACCAATGCCCAAACCCCATAACCTCCCTATCCAACATCTCTGAAGGGGGGCTTAATTGTCTCCTCTCCAAATCGCACCTCACCACCTGTGCGCTCGACCCCATCCCATCTCACCTTCTCCCCAACCTCACCACCTCACTTATCCCATCCCTAACCCACCTCTTCAACCTATCACTATCTTCTGGCACCTTCCCTTCTGCTTTCAAACATGCCACAATCACACCTAACCTTAAAAAGCCAACCCTCGACCCAACCACTATGTCCAGCTATCGCCCAATATCGCTGCCCCCATTCGCTTCCAAACTCCTGGAGCAGCACGTCCATGCTGAACTCTCCTCCCACCTCTCATCTAATTTGCTCTTTGACAATCTACTATCTGGTTTCTGCCCCATCACTCAAATGAGACCGCCCTGACCAAAATCACTAACGACCTACTTACCCCCAAAGCTAACAGACAATTCTCTATACTCCTCCTTCTAGACCTGTCCTCTGCTTTTGACACAGTTGACCACTGCCTCTTACTACAGATCCTCTCCTCCTTTGGCATCAAAGACCTCGCCCTATCCTGGATCTGCTCATACCTCACCAACCACACATTCAGCGTGTCCCACTCCCACACTACCTCCTCATCCCACCCTCTCTCTGTTGGAGTCCCCCAAGTCTCTGTTCTAGGACCCCTACTCTTCTCCATCTATACACTTGGCTTGGGACAACTCAAAGTCCCATGGATTCCAGTACCAACTCTATGCTGATGACACTCAGATCTACCTTTCTGGCCCAGATGTCACCTCTCTGCTGTCCAGAATCCCAGAATGTCTATTAGCCATATCCTCCTTCTCCTCTCGCTTCCTCAAACTCAATGTGGACAAATCTGAACTCATCATCTTTCCTCCATCTCACAGATCTTCCTTACCTGACCTATCTATCGCAATTAACAACATCATGCTTTCCCCCTTACCTGAAGTCTGCTGCCTTGGAGTAACCTTTGACTCTGCCCTGTCCTTCAAACCGCACATCCAAGCTCTCTCCACCTCCTGTCTCCTCCAGCTCAAAAACATCTCCAGGATCCGTCCTTTCCTCAACCGTCAATCTACTAAAATGCTTGTGCATGCCCTCATCATCTCCCGCCTTGACTACTGCAACATCCTCCTCTGTGGCCTTCCTGCTAACACCCTTGCACCTCTCCAGTCCACCCTTAACTCTTCTAATTCATCCCTCTCCTCACTACTCCTCTGCTTCCCCCCTCTGCAAATCTCTTCACTGGCTCCCATTCCCTCAGCATATCCAGTTCAAATTACTAATACTGACCTACAAAGCCATCCATAACCTGTCTCCTCCATATATCTCTGACCTAATCTCCCGATGTCTTCCCTCACGTGATCTCCGGTCCTCCCAAGACCTCCTTCTCTCCTCCACACTTATTCGCTTCTCATCCAATCGCCTCCAAGACTTCTCCCGAATATCCCCCATCCTCTGGAATTCTTTGCCCCAACACGTCCGACTATCAACCACATTCGGATCCTTCAGACGGAACCTGAAAACCCATCTCTTCAAGAAAGCCTACAGCCTGCACTGACCCCGCTGCCTCCTCATCACTACCGGAGCTACCGCCTCACCAACACTGGAGCTACCGCCTCACCAACACCGGAGCTACCGCCTCACCAACACCGGAGCTACCGCCTCACCAACACCGGAGCTACCGCCTCACCAACACCGGAGCTACCGCCTCACCAACACCGGAGCTCCCACCAACACCGGAGATACCGCCTCACCAACACCGGAGCTCCCACCAACACCGGAGATACCGCCTCACCAACACCGGAGCTCCTGCCTCACCAACACCGGAGCTCCCGCCTTACCAACACCGGAGATACCGCCTCACCAACACCGGAGCTCCCGCCTCACCAACACCAGAGCTACCGCCTCACCAACACCGGAGCTACCGCCTCACCAACACCGGAGCTACCGCCTCACCAACACCGGAGCTCCTGCCTCACCAACACCGGAGCTACCGCCTCACCAACACCGGAGCTCCCACCAACACCAGAGCTCCCACCAACACCGGAGATACCGCCTCACCAACACCGGAGATACCGCCTCACCAACACCGGAGCTCCCACCAACACCGGAGCTCCCACCAACACCGGAGATACCGCCTCACCAACACCGGAGATACCGCCTCACCAACACCGGAGCTCCTGCCTCACCAACACCGGAGCTCCCGCCTCACCAACAGCGGAGCTCCCGCCTCACCAACACCGGAGCTACCGCCTCACCAACACCGGAGCTACCGCCTCACCAACACCGGAGATACCGCCTCACCAACACCGGAGCTCCTGCAACCCTCAACCTACTGTCTCCTTCCCCATAATCCTGTAGAATGTAAGCCCGCAAGGGCAGGGTCCTCGCCCCTCTGTATCAGTCCGTCATTGTTAGTTTGTTTACTGTAAGGGATATCTGTAACTTATATGTAACCCCTTCTCATGTACAGCACCATGGAATCAATGGTGCTATATAAATAAATAATAATAATAATAAATAATAGTAATAATATTGTACAGTCATAAAATAAGGATGTTGGGGGTTGTAGTGTCCTCTGTACAGAAAATTGTACAGCCCTAATATATTAATGTTGGAGGTTGTAGTGTCCTATGTACAGAGTATTGTACAGTCGTAAAATAATGATGTTGGGGGTTGTAGTATCTTGACACCCGTGTTCGGCACTCCCTCTAGTGGTGATCGGGGGTACTCCGGATTTTTAATTTTACTGTGTAACTGTTGGGGTTTTTGGCTCCAGCTGGTATTAACTTTTTTTTTTTTTCAAGTAGATTTCCTCTTCTTTTGTTAGCTTCTTCCCACCATCGTTCTTATACTTTCATAACTTGGCTTGGACAATTCCTTATTTTGAGGGTTGGTCAAATTAGTCATCTAGTTATCATCCGTAGTCAACTCAATGTAGGAAGATCTGTGACCATCATCATCATCTTCATCCATTGTTCTCTTTACTGTGACGTCTATGTGATGCGTCGGACCCTCTGGACGCGCTCCCCTGTGCTGTGGATGAGCATTTACCGATCTCGATAGACCCCGGTGTAGATGCAGGAGCCATATACTGTCGCTTCCCTACCTTGAAATGACTTTCATGTTTTTTTTTTATGAATAATCTTCTATGATTCATGTCTTAAACAATAACTATTACTCATCTGATCTGTCATTCTGTATCTGACCGGCCTGTAATCACCTCATCTGTCAGACCACCTAATGCTGGTCGCCATAGCAACCCGAGCAGAAACACAACTATTACAAATGTTGCGCTCTTTACTAACGAGGAATCCGAGAGCAGCAAATACATTCACTGCATTACACATCCTGAGCTACCTCCTGTATTATACCCCAGAGCTGCACTCACTATTCTGCTGGTGCAGTCACTGTGTACATACATTACATTACTGATCCTGAGTTACCTCCTGTATTATACCCCAGAGCTGCACTCACTATTCTGCTGGTGCAGTCACTGTGTACATACATTACATTACTGATCCTGAGTTACATCCTGTATTATACCCCAGAGCTGCACTCACTATTCTGCTGGTGCAGTCACTGTGTACATACATTACATTACTGATCCTGAGTTACATCCTGTATTATACTCCAGAGCTGCACTCACTATTCTGCTGGTGCAGTCACTGTGCACATACATTATATTACTGATCCTGAGTTACATCCTGTATTATACCCCAGAGCTGCACTCACTATTCTGCTGGTACCGTCACTGTGTACATACATTACTTATCCTGAGTTACATCCTGTATTATACTCCAGAGCTGCACTCACTATTCTGCTGGTGCAGTCACTGTGCACATACATTACATTACTGACCCTGAGTTACATCCTGTATTATACTCCAGAGCTGCACTCACTATTCTGCTGTGCAGTCACTGTGTACATACATTACTTATCCTGAGTTACATCCTGTATTATACTCCAGAGCTGCACTCACTATTCTGCTGGTGCAGTCACTGTGTACATACATTACATTACTGATCCGGAGTTACATCCTGTGTTATACCCCAGAGCTGCACTCACTATTCTGCTGGTGCAGTCACTGTGTACATACATTACATTACTGATCCTGAGTTACCTCCTGTATTATACTCCAGAGCTGCACTCACTATTCTGCTGGTGCAGTCACTGTGCACATACATTACATTACTGATCCTGAGTTACATCCTGTGTTATACCCCAGAGCAGCACTCACTATTCTGCTGGTGCAGTCACTGTGTACATACATTACTGATCCTGAGTTACCTCCTGTATTATACCCCAGAGCTGCACTCACTATTCTGCTGGTGCAGTCACTGTGTGCATACATTACATTACTGATCCTGAGTTACCTCCTGTATTATACTCCAGAGCTGCACTCACTATTCTGCTGGTGCAGTCACTGTGTACATACATTACATTACTGATCCTGAGTTACATCCTGTATTATACCCCAGAGCTGCACTCACTATTCTGCTGGTGCAGTCACTGTGTACATACAGTACATTACTGATCCTCAGTTACATCCAGTATTGTACTCCAGAGCTGCACTCGCTATTCTGCTGGTGCAGTCACTGTGTGCATACATTACATTACTGATCCTGAGTTACCTCCTGTATTATACTCCAGAGCTGCACTCACTATTCTGCTGGTGCAGTCACTGTGTACATACATTACATTACTGATCCTGAGTTACCTCCTGTATTACACTCCAGCGCTACACTCACTATTCTGCTGGTGCAGTCACTGTGTACATATATTACATTACTGATCCTGAGTTACATCCTGTATTATACTCCAGAGCTGCACTCATTATTCTGCTGGTGCAGTCACTGTGTACATACATTACATTACTGATCCTGAGTTACCGCCTGTATTATACCCCAGAGGTGCACTCACTATTCTGCTGGTGCAGTCACTGTGTACATACATTACATTACTGATCCTGAGCTACATCCTGTATTACACCCCAGAGCTGCACACACTATTCTGCTGGTGCAGTCACTGTGTACATACATTACATTACTGATCCTGAGTTACATCCTGTATTACACCCCAGAGCTGCACACACTATTCTGCTGGTGCAGTCACTGTGTACATACATTGCATTACTGATCCTGAGTTACATCCTGTATTATACCCCAGAGCTGCACTCACTATTCTGCTGGTACAGTCACTGTGTACATATATTACATTACTGATCCTGAGTTACATCCTGTATTATACTCCAGAGCTGCACACACTATTCTGCTGGTGCAGTCACTGTGTACATACATTACATTACTGATCCTGAGTTACATCCTGTATTATACTCCAGAGCTGCACTCACTATTCTGCTGGTGCAGTCTCTGTGTACATACATTACATTACTGATCCTGAGTTACATCCTGTATTATACTCCAGAGCTGCACACACTATTCTGCTGGTGCAGTCACTGTGTACATACATTACATTACTGATCCTGAGTTACATCCTGTATTATACTCCAGAGCTGCACTCACTATTCTGCTGGTGCAGTCTCTGTGTACATACATTACATTACTGATCCTGAGTTACATCCTGTATTACACCCCAGAGCTGCACACACTATTCTGCTGGTGCAGTCACTGTGTACATACATTACATTACTGATCCTGAGTTACATCCTGTATTATACTCCAGAGCTGCACTCACTATTCTGCTGGTGCAGTCACTGTGTACATACATTACATTACTGATCCTAAGTTACATCCTATATTATACCCTAGAGCTGCACTCACTATTCTGCTGGTGCAGTCACTGTATACATACATTACATTACTGATCCTGAGTTACATCCTGTATTATACCCCAGAGCTGCACTCACTACTCTGCTGGTGCAGTCACTGTGTACATACATTACAGTACTGATCCTGAGTTACATCCTGTATTACACTCCAGAGCTATACTCACTATTCTGCTGGTGCAGTCACTGTGTACATACATTACATTACTGACCCTGAGTTACATCCTGTATTACACTCCAGAGCTACACTCACTATGCTGCTGGTGCAGTCACTGTGTACATACATTACATTACTGATCCTGAGTTACATCCTGTATTATACTCCAGAGCTGCACTTATTATTCTGCTGGTGCAGTCACTGTGTACATACATTACATTACTGACCCTGAGTTACATCCTGTATTATACTCCAGAGCTACACTCACTATTCTGCTGGTGCAGTCACTGTGTACATACATTACATTACTGATCCTGAGTTACATCCTGTATTATACTCCAGAGCTGCACTCATTATTCTGCTGGTGCAGTCACTGTGTACATCCATTACATTACTGATCCTGAGTTACATCCTGTATTATACTCTAGAGCTGCACTCTCTATTCTGCTGGTGCAGTCACTGTGTACATACATTACATTACTGATCCTGAGTTACATCCTGTATTATACCCCAGAGCTGCACTCACTATTCTGCTGGTGCAGTCACTGTGTACATACATTACAGTGCTTATCCTGAGTTAAATCCTGTATTATACCCCAGAGCTGCACTCACTATTCTGCTGGTGCAGTTACTGTGTACATACATTACTGATCCTGAGTTACATCCTGTATTATACTCCAGAGCTGCACTCATTATTCTGCTGGTGCAGTCACTGTGTACATACATTACAGTACTTATCCTGAGTTACATCCTGTATTATACCCCAGAGCTGCACTCACTATTCTGCTGGTGCAGTCACTGTGTACATACATTACATTACTGATCCTGAGTTACATCCTGTATTATACTCCAGAGCTGCACTCATTATTCTGCAGGTGCAGTCACTGTGTACATACATTACATTACTGATCCTGAGTTACATCCTGTATTATACTCCAGAGCTGCACTCTCTATTCTGCTGGTGCAGTCACTGTGTACATACATTACATTACTGATCCTGAGTTACATCCTGTATTATACCCCAGAGCTGCACTCACTACTCTGCTGGTGCAGTCACTGTGTACATACATTACAGTACTGATCCTGAGTTACATCCTGTATTACACTCCAGAGCTACACTCACTATTCTGCTGGTGCAGTCACTGTGTACATACATTACATTACTGATCCTGAGTTACATCCTGTATTATACTCCAGAGCTGCACTCATTATTCTGCTGGTGCAGTCACTGTGTACATCCATTACATTACTGATCCTGAGTTACATCCTGTATTATACTCTAGAGCTGCACTCTCTATTCTGCTGGTGCAGTCACTGTGTACATACATTACATTACTGATCCTGAGTTACATCCTGTATTATACCCCAGAGCTGCACTCACTATTCTGCTGGTGCAGTCACTGTGTACATACATTACAGTACTTATCCTGAGTTACATCCTGTATTATACCCCAGAGCTGCACTCACTATTCTGCTGGTGCAGTTACTGTGTACATACATTACTGATCCTGAGTTACATCCTGTATTATACTCCAGAGCTGCACTCATTATTCTGCTGGTGCAGTCACTGTGTACATACATTACAGTACTTATCCTGAGTTACATCCTGTATTATACCCCAGAGCTGCACTCACTATTCTGCTGGTGCAGTCACTGTGTACATACATTACATTACTGATCCTGAGTTACATCCTGTATTATACTCCAGAGCTGCACTCATTATTCTGCAGGTGCAGTCACTGTGTACATACATTACATTACTGATCCTGAGTTACATCCTGTATTATACTCCAGAGCTGCACTCTCTATTCTGCTGGTGCAGTCACTGTGTACATACATTACATTACTGATCCTGAGTTACATCCTGTATTATACCCCAGAGCTGCACTCACTACTCTGCTGGTGCAGTCACTGTGTACATACATTACAGTACTGATCCTGAGTTACATCCTGTATTACACTCCAGAGCTATACTCACTATTCTGCTGGTGCAGTCACTGTGTACATACATTACATTACTGACCCTGAGTTACATCCTGTATTACACTCCAGAGCTACACTCACTATGCTGCTGGTGCAGTCACTGTGTACATACATTACATTACTGATCCTGAGTTACATCCTGTATTATACTCCAGAGCTGCACTTATTATTCTGCTGGTGCAGTCACTGTGTACATACATTACATTACTGTCCCTGAGTTACATCCTGTATTACACTCCAGAGCTACACTCACTATTCTGCTGGTGCAGTCACTGTGCACATACATTACATTACTGATCCTGAGTTACATCCTGTATTATACTCCAGAGCTGCACTCATTATTCTGCTGGTGCAGTCACTGTGTACATACATTACATTACTGATCCTGAGTTACATCCTGTATTATACTCCAGAGCTGCACTCTCTATTCTGCTGGTGCAGTCACTGTGTACATACATTACATTACTGATCCTGAGTTACATCCTGTATTATACCCCAGAGCTGCACTCACTATTCTGCTGGTGCAGTCACTGTGTACATACATTACAGTACTTATCCTGAGTTACATCCTGTATTATACCCCAGAGCTGCACTCACTATTCTGCTGGTGCAGTTACTGTGTACATACATTACTGATCCTGAGTTACATCCTGTATTATACTCCAGAGCTGCACTCATTATTCTGCAGGTGCAGTCACTGTGTACATACATTACATTACTGATCCTGAGTTACATCCTGTATTATACCCCAGAGCTGCACTCACTACTCTGCTGGTGCAGTCACTGTGTACATACATTACAGTACTGATCCTGAGTTACATCCTGTATTACACTCCAGAGCTATACTCACTATTCTGCTGGTGCAGTCACTGTGTACATACATTACATTACTGACCCTGAGTTACATCCTGTATTACACTCCAGAGCTACACTCACTATGCTGCTGGTGCAGTCACTGTGTACATACATTACATTACTGATCCTGAGTTACATCCTGTATTATACTCCAGAGCTGCACTTATTATTCTGCTGGTGCAGTCACTGTGTACATACATTACATTACTGACCCTGAGTTACATCCTGTATTACACTCCAGAGCTACACTCACTATTCTGCTGGTGCAGTCACTGTGTACATACATTACATTACTGATCCTGAGTTACATCCTGTATTATACTCCAGAGCTGCACTCATTATTCTGCTGGTGCAGTCACTGTGTACATCCATTACATTACTGATCCTGAGTTACATCCTGTATTATACTCTAGAGCTGCACTCTCTATTCTGCTGGTGCAGTCACTGTGTACATACATTACATTACTGATCCTGAGTTACATCCTGTATTATACCCCAGAGCTGCACTCACTATTCTGCTGGTGCAGTCACTGTGTACATACATTACAGTACTTATCCTGAGTTACATCCTGTATTATACCCCAGAGCTGCACTCACTATTCTGCTGGTGCAGTTACTGTGTACATACATTACTGATCCTGAGTTACATCCTGTATTATACTCCAGAGCTGCACTCATTATTCTGCTGGTGCAGTCACTGTGTACATACATTACAGTACTTATCCTGAGTTACATCCTGTATTATACCCCAGAGCTGCACTCACTATTCTGCTGGTGCAGTCACTGTGTACATACATTACATTACTGATCCTGAGTTACATCCTGTATTATACTCCAGAGCTGCACTCATTATTCTGCAGGTGCAGTCACTGTGTACATACATTACATTACTGATCCTGAGTTACATCCTGTATTATACTCCAGAGCTGCACTCTCTATTCTGCTGGTGCAGTCACTGTGTACATACATTACATTACTGATCCTGAGTTACATCCTGTATTATACCCCAGAGCTGCACTCACTACTCTGCTGGTGCAGTCACTGTGTACATACATTACAGTACTGATCCTGAGTTACATCCTGTATTACACTCCAGAGCTACACTCACTATTCTGCTGGTGCAGTCACTGTGCACATACATTACATTACTGATCCTGAGTTACATCCTGTATTATACTCCAGAGCTGCACTCATTATTCTGCTGGTGCAGTCACTGTGTACATACATTACATTACTGATCCTGAGTTACATCCTGTATTATACTCCAGAGCTGCACATACATTACAGTACTGATCCTGAGTTACATCCTGTATTACACTCCAGAGCTATACTCACTATTCTGCTGGTGCAGTCACTGTGTACATACATTACATTACTGATCCTGAGTTACATCCTGTATTATACCCCAGAGCTGCACTCACTATTCTGCTGGTGCAGTCACTGTGTACATACATTACAGTACTTATCCTGAGTTACATCCTGTATTATACCCCAGAGCTGCACTCACTATTCTGCTGGTGCAGTTACTGTGTACATACATTACTGATCCTGAGTTACATCCTGTATTATACTCCAGAGCTGCACTCATTATTCTGCTGGTGCAGTCACTGTGTACATACATTACAGTACTTATCCTGAGTTACATCCTGTATTATACCCCAGAGCTGCACTCACTATTCTGCTGGTGCAGTCACTGTGTACATACATTACATTACTGATCCTGAGTTACATCCTGTATTATACTCCAGAGCTGCACTCATTATTCTGCAGGTGCAGTCACTGTGTACATACATTACATTACTGATCCTGAGTTACATCCTGTATTATACTCCAGAGCTGCACTCTCTATTCTGCTGGTGCAGTCACTGTGTACATACATTACATTACTGATCCTGAGTTACATCCTGTATTATACCCCAGAGCTGCACTCACTACTCTGCTGGTGCAGTCACTGTGTACATACATTACAGTACTGATCCTGAGTTACATCCTGTATTACACTCCAGAGCTACACTCACTATTCTGCTGGTGCAGTCACTGTGTACATACATTACATTACTGATCCTGAGTTACATCCTGTATTATACTCCAGAGCTGCACTCATTATTCTGCTGGTGCAGTCACTGTGTACATCCATTACATTACTGATCCTGAGTTACATCCTGTATTATACTCTAGAGCTGCACTCTCTATTCTGCTGGTGCAGTCACTGTGTACATACATTACATTACTGATCCTGAGTTACATCCTGTATTATACCCCAGAGCTGCACTCACTATTCTGCTGGTGCAGTCACTGTGTACATACATTACAGTACTTATCCTGAGTTACATCCTGTATTATACCCCAGAGCTGCACTCACTATTCTGCTGGTGCAGTTACTGTGTACATACATTACTGATCCTGAGTTACATCCTGTATTATACTCCAGAGCTGCACTCATTATTCTGCTGGTGCAGTCACTGTGTACATACATTACAGTACTTATCCTGAGTTACATCCTGTATTATACCCCAGAGCTGCACTCACTATTCTGCTGGTGCAGTCACTGTGTACATACATTACATTACTGATCCTGAGTTACATCCTGTATTATACTCCAGAGCTGCACTCATTATTCTGCAGGTGCAGTCACTGTGTACATACATTACATTACTGATCCTGAGTTACATCCTGTATTATACTCCAGAGCTGCACTCTCTATTCTGCTGGTGCAGTCACTGTGTACATACATTACATTACTGATCCTGAGTTACATCCTGTATTATACCCCAGAGCTGCACTCACTACTCTGCTGGTGCAGTCACTGTGTACATACATTACAGTACTGATCCTGAGTTACATCCTGTATTACACTCCAGAGCTATACTCACTATTCTGCTGGTGCAGTCACTGTGTACATACATTACATTACTGACCCTGAGTTACATCCTGTATTACACTCCAGAGCTACACTCACTATGCTGCTGGTGCAGTCACTGTGTACATACATTACATTACTGATCCTGAGTTACATCCTGTATTATACTCCAGAGCTGCACTTATTATTCTGCTGGTGCAGTCACTGTGTACATACATTACATTACTGTCCCTGAGTTACATCCTGTATTACACTCCAGAGCTACACTCACTATTCTGCTGGTGCAGTCACTGTGCACATACATTACATTACTGATCCTGAGTTACATCCTGTATTATACTCCAGAGCTGCACTCATTATTCTGCTGGTGCAGTCACTGTGTACATACATTACATTACTGATCCTGAGTTACATCCTGTATTATACTCCAGAGCTGCACTCTCTATTCTGCTGGTGCAGTCACTGTGTACATACATTACATTACTGATCCTGAGTTACATCCTGTATTATACCCCAGAGCTGCACTCACTATTCTGCTGGTGCAGTCACTGTGTACATACATTACAGTACTTATCCTGAGTTACATCCTGTATTATACCCCAGAGCTGCACTCACTATTCTGCTGGTGCAGTTACTGTGTACATACATTACTGATCCTGAGTTACATCCTGTATTATACTCCAGAGCTGCACTCATTATTCTGCAGGTGCAGTCACTGTGTACATACATTACATTACTGATCCTGAGTTACATCCTGTATTATACCCCAGAGCTGCACTCACTACTCTGCTGGTGCAGTCACTGTGTACATACATTACAGTACTGATCCTGAGTTACATCCTGTATTACACTCCAGAGCTATACTCACTATTCTGCTGGTGCAGTCACTGTGTACATACATTACATTACTGACCCTGAGTTACATCCTGTATTACACTCCAGAGCTACACTCACTATGCTGCTGGTGCAGTCACTGTGTACATACATTACATTACTGATCCTGAGTTACATCCTGTATTATACTCCAGAGCTGCACTTATTATTCTGCTGGTGCAGTCACTGTGTACATACATTACATTACTGACCCTGAGTTACATCCTGTATTACACTCCAGAACTACACTCACTATTCTGCTGGTGCAGTCACTGTGTACATACATTACATTACTGATCCTGAGCTACATCCTGTATTATACTCCAGAGCTGCACTCATTATTCTGCTGGTGCAGTCACTGTGTACATCCATTACATTACTGATCCTGAGTTAAATCCTGTATTATACTCTAGAGCTGCACTCTCTATTCTGCTGGTGCAGTCACTGTGTACATACATTACATTACTGATCCTGAGTTACATCCTGTATTATACCCCAGAGCTGCACTCACTATTCTGCTGGTGCAGTCACTGTGTACATACATTACAGTACTTATCCTGAGTTACATCCTGTATTATACCCCAGAGCTGCACTCACTATTCTGCTGGTGCAGTTACTGTGTACATACATTACTGATCCTGAGTTACATCCTGTATTATACTCCAGAGCTGCACTCATTATTCTGCTGGTGCAGTCACTGTGTACATACATTACAGTACTTATCCTGAGTTACATCCTGTATTATACCCCAGAGCTGCACTCACTATTCTGCTGGTGCAGTCACTGTGTACATACATTACATTACTGATCCTGAGTTACATCCTGTATTATACTCCAGAGCTGCACTCATTATTCTGCAGGTGCAGTCACTGTGTACATACATTACATTACTGATCCTGAGTTACATCCTGTATTATACTCCAGAGCTGCACTCTCTATTCTGCTGGTGCAGTCACTGTGTACATACATTACATTACTGATCCTGAGTTACATCCTGTATTATACCCCAGAGCTGCACTCACTACTCTGCTGGTGCAGTCACTGTGTACATACATTACAGTACTGATCCTGAGTTACATCCTGTATTACACTCCAGAGCTACACTCACTATTCTGCTGGTGCAGTCACTGTGTACATACAGTGGGGCAAAAAAGTATTTAGTCAGTCAGCAATAGTGCAAGTTCCACCACTTAAAAAGATGAGAGGCGTCTGTAATTTACATCATAGGTAGACCTCAACTATGGGAGACAAACTGAGAAAAAAAAATCCAGAAAATCACATTGTCTGTTTTTTTAACATTTTATTTGCATATTATGGTGGAAAATAAGTATTTGGTCAGAAACAAAATTTCATCTCAATACTTTGTAATATATCCTTTGTTGGCAATGACAGAGGTCAAACGTTTTCTGTAAGTCTTCACAAGGTTGCCACACACTGTTGTTGGTATGTTGGCCCATTCCTCCATGCAGATCTCCTCTAGAGCAGTGATGTTTTTGGCTTTTCGCTTGGCAACACGGACTTTCAACTCCCTCCAAAGGTTTTCTATAGGGTTGAGATCTGGAGACTAGGCCACTCCAGGACCTTGAAATGCTTCTTTCGAAGCCACTCCTTTGTTGCCCTGGCGGTGTGCTTTGGATCATTGTCATGTTGAAAGACCCAGCCACATTTCATCTTCAATGCCCTTGCTGATGGCAGGAGGTTTGCACTCAAAATCTCACGATACATGGCCCCATTCATTCTTTCATGTACCCGGATCAGTCGTCCTGGCCCTTTTGCAGAGAAACAGCCCCAAAGCATGATGTTTCCACCACCATGCTTTACAGTAGGTATGGTGTTTGATGGATGCAACTCAGTATCCTTTTTCCTCCAAACACGACAAGTTGTGTTTCTACCAAACAGTTCCAGTTTGGTTTCATCAGACCATAGGACATTCTCCCAAAACTCCTCTGGGTCATCCAAATGCTCTCTAGCAAACTTCAGACGGGCCCGGACATGTACTGGCTTAAGCAGTGGGACACGTCTGGCACTGCAGGATCTGAGTCCATGGTGGCGTAGTGTGTTACTTATGGTACCCCTTGTTAAATTGGTCCCAGCTCTCTGCAGTTCATTCACTAGGTCCCCCCGCGTGGTTCTGGGATTTTTGCTCACCGTTCTTGTGATCATTCTGACCCCACGGGGTGGGATTTTGCGTGGAGCCCCAGATCGAGGGAGATTATCAGTGGTCTTGTATGTCTTCCATTTTCTAATTATTGCTCCCACTGTTGATTTCTTCACTCCAAGCTGGTTGGCTATTGCAGATTCAGTCTTCCCAGCCTGGTGCAGGGCTACAATTTTGTTTCTGGTGTCCTTTGACAGCTCTTTGGTCTTCACCATAGTGGAGTTTGGAGTCAGACTGTTTGAGGGTGTGCACAGGTGTCTTTTTATACTGATAACAAGTTTAAACAGGTGCCATTACTACAGGTAATGAGTGGAGGAAAGAGGAGACTCTTGAAGAAGAAGTTACAGGTCTGTGAGAGCCAGAAATCTTGAATGTTTGTTTCTGACCAAATACTTATTTTCCACAATAATATGCAAATAAAATGTTAAAAAAACAGACAATGTGATTTTCTGGATTTTTTTTTCTCAGTTTGTCTCCCATAGTTGAGGTCTACCTATGATGTAAATTACAGACGCCTCTCATCTTTTTAAGTGGTGGAACTTGCACTATTGCTGACTGACTAAATACTTTTTTGCCCCACTGTACATTACATTACTGATCCTGAGTTACATCCTGTATTATACTCCAGAGCTGCACTCATTATTCTGCTGGTGCAGTCACTGTGTACATCCATTACATTACTGATCCTGAGTTACATCCTGTATTATACCCTAGAGCTGCACTCTCTATTCTGCTGGTGCAGTCACTGTGTACATACATTACATTACTGATCCTGAGTTACATCCTGTATTATACCCCAGAGCTGCACTCACTATTCTGCTGGTGCAGTCACTGTGTACATACATTACAGTACTTATCCTGAGTTACATCCTGTATTATACCCCAGAGCTGCACTCACTATTCTGCTGGTGCAGTTACTGTGTACATACATTACTGATCCTGAGTTACATCCTGTATTATACTCCAGAGCTGCACTCATTATTCTGCTGGTGCAGTCACTGTGTACATACATTACAGTACTTATCCTGAGTTACATCCTGTATTATACCCCAGAGCTGCACTCACTATTCTGCTGGTGCAGTCACTGTGTACATACATTACATTACTGATCCTGAGTTACATCCTGTATTATACTCCAGAGCTGCACTCATTATTCTGCAGGTGCAGTCACTGTGTACATACATTACATTACTGATCCTGAGTTACATCCTGTATTATACTCCAGAGCTGCAATCTCTATTCTGCTGGTGCAGTCACTGTGTACATACATTACATTACTGATCCTGAGTTACATCCTGTATTATACCCCAGAGCTGCACTCACTACTCTGCTGGTGCAGTCACTGTGTACATACATTACAGTACTGATCCTGAGTTACATCCTGTATTACACTCCAGAGCTATACTCACTATTCTGCTGGTGCAGTCACTGTGTACATACATTACATTACTGACCCTGAGTTACATCCTGAATTACACTCCAGAGCTACACTCACTATGCTGCTGGTGCAGTCACTGTGTACATACATTACATTACTGATCCTGAGTTACATCCTGTATTATACTCCAGAGCTGCACTTATTATTCTGCTGGTGCAGTCACTGTGTACATACATTACATTACTGTCCCTGAGTTACATCCTGTATTACACTCCAGAGCTACACTCACTATTCTGCTGGTGCAGTCACTGTGCACATACATTACATTACTGATCCTGAGTTACATCCTGTATTATACTCCAGAGCTGCACTCATTATTCTGCTGGTGCAGTCACTGTGTACATACATTACATTACTGATCCTGAGTTACATCCTGTATTATACTCCAGAGCTGCACATACATTACAGTACTGATCCTGAGTTACATCCTGTATTACACTCCAGAGCTATACTCACTATTCTGCTGGTGCAGTCACTGTGTACATACATTACATTACTGACCCTGAGTTACATCCTGTATTACACTCCAGAGCTACACTCACTATGCTGCTGGTGCAGTCACTGTGTACATACATTACATTACTGATCCTGAGTTACATCCTGTATTATACTCCAGAGCTGCACTTATTATTCTGCTGGTGCAGTCACTGTGTACATACATTACATTACTGACCCTGAGTTACATCCTGTATTACACTCCAGAGCTACACTCACTATTCTGCTGGTGCAGTCACTGTGCACATACATTACATTACTGATCCTGAGTTACATCCTGTATTATACTCCAGAGCTGCACTCATTATTCTGCTGGTGCAGTCACTGTGTACATACATTACATTACTGATCCTGAGTTACATCCTGTATTATACTCCAGAGCTGCACTCTCTATTCTGCTGGTGCAGTCACTGTGTACATACATTACATTACTGATCCTGAGTTACCTCCAGTATTACACTCCAGAGCTGCACTCACTATTCTGCTGGTACAGTCGCTGTGTACATACCGTACATTACTGATCCTGAGTTACATCCTGTATTGTACTCCAGAGCTGCACTCACTATTCTGCTGGTGCAGTCACTGTGTACATACATTACATTACTGATCCTGAGTTACATCCTGTATTATACCCCAGAGCTGCACTCACTATTCTGCTGGTGCAGTCACTGTGTACATACATTACATTACTGATCCTGAGTTACATCCTGTATTATACTCCAGAGCTGCACTCACTATTCTGCTGGTACCGTCACTGTGTACATACATTACTGTAGTGAATCCCTGCATTCCTGTACATGGTGATTGGCTCTGGAGGACAGTTCTCTGGATTAGCTTCTAGAGGGAACATTCTTCTGGACATAATAACTATCAGTGAAGCCAACAAGGATAACAAGTATGAAAGCCATTTGACGGCGCGGCTGAGAAAAGACGCTGAGCGCTATGGTAGCCATCATGCCAGTTGTAGTGTGTGCATCGCTAATTATCTCGGTGGTGCGCAGCTCGCGGATAACGAGCCAATCTGTCTTCCAATTAATGACATTCACACTGATGAGGATGAACCTCCCTAATCCATCCAGACTATAGATGGCATGGCTGGTACAGGAGTATACTGTGGGTATCAGCACCTGGAGAGGGAGAACTTATTAAAAAAAAAATAAGGCTTTTATTTATGATGGTCAAAACTGATGGGTACATGCCTATGGTGGGAGGGGGCAGAGCCTAAAATGGAGAGAGTGCTCAGTGGTGTCCATTCATACATAAGACCGTCAACTACAGGGTCCCACTGGTCTTGGGGTAGGGCGTAGAGGGCCAGAACTTAGATTTAGGTGCCCATGGATATATATGGAGTTTTTAGTCATCACATGCCCGGAAATTCCTAAGAGGAAAAGATAACAAATTCCTGGAGCGATTGTGATTCTGTGACATCAGTGCTTCCCACTACAATGGGATCACATGCCTGCCCGTGAATCATACGCTGGTGATCTGGAGTCAGAGCCCGGGAATCTGCTCTTCTCACTCTGCTCTCTTCTTCCCGTTACAGGATTCACCGGTGTGATGTGTTTGGTGCAGGAATCACCTGTATGCGGAGCACCATCATCTTCATCATCAGTCATGCCAGGTAAGTGGATTCTTCCAGCCTGCACTTCCCAATCTCAGCACTAGAGGGCGTGAGGTCTCTGCAGTTTCTCTACCAAGTAATAGTTTGCCAGACCCCAGAGAAAAGCCGGAGGGTCCCGACACATCCCCCCCACCGGGCAACACCGGATACTGCTCAGATAGTCTGGGATCATGGATGGTGGAGAACGTCTAGAAGCGCAGGTCAAATCAAACAACTATATACCACTATATACTGAATGTGTCACTATATATCATATTTATAGAGTGAAATGTCATTGTGTCTTCAGTTTTCTTTGGTGTATATTCAGCTTTTGTGCTAGAAATAAGTGATAGATGAAGGAATCTATCTATATCTATCTATCTATTATCTATCTATATCTATTATCTATCTATCAATTATCTATCTATTATCTATCTATCTATCTATTATCTATCTATTTATCCCTGATGAAGGACACCATCCAAAACGCGCGTCGGGGTCTGCGCCGCACCTAAACCACCTTCCACCCAGATTGTCTGTTTCTCCTTAATTACATCCTAGGCTTTACAGAAATCGTACCCTACTCTTACTACTTGTCAGGGCTCACAGGAACCATGCTTGACCTCTTAGCACTTCCCTGGTCCTATGTTATAAGTGCTTTATACTGTCCAGTCAGTCCGCTAATCTCACTGCCTACAATTTGGGCTTATTATGGTGGTTCTATGCACATAATTACCAATTATTGTTTTCTAGAAGCACTCATACCTTGACCGCCACATATTTATTTGTTCCTCCCAGTCTTGGACTCTTATTGTTGTGGGGCCCGTTATCTCCTGAATGTACGCAGATTGCAGCACACAATACATTGTTAAATATATTTACATTGATATATAGCATCTATTGATTACCTGGCGGTTTGGTTTTTATGACATTTCTTTACTGTACATAATTATGTTTTCCTTTTATTGATGGTGCGGGCACCTCTTGTATGTGGTGCTACCTCTTACCGCTTTGTCAATAAAGGTATTTTATCTTTAAAAAGTGAAAAGCAGCAACAGGCAACAGATATCCATCTATCTATTATCTATCTGTCTAGTATCTATCTATACTCTATCTATCGATATATCCTCTTTTTGAAAACATAGGATTAGGCATGCTAAAATCCAATATGCCCAATCCTTCTTTCCATCCATGTCTGCCTTCTCAAGAGAGTAATCACGCCTCCATACCCATTAGATGACGGGATATTGCCACCATAAGGTGTCATAAATGTATGAGACAGAAATACCCCCTAAAGCCACACTCACACGTTCAGTATTTGGTCAGTATTTTACATCAGTATTTGTACCCAAAACCAGGCGTGGGTGATAAATACAGAAGTGGTGCATATGTTTCTATTATTCTTTTCCCCTGATTGTTCCACTCCTGGTTTCGGCTTACAAATACTGAGGTAAAATACTTACCATATACTGACCGTGTGAACGTGGCCAAAAAGTGCAAGTTCTATCAGCCAATCACATTCCTAATCTTCAGACGTCCACATCGATGTGGATGCTGAGCACAGGAAGTGTTGTCGTCCTTCAGGTAAAAATTCAGTTGCTGCGGTGTCTCGGCGGCACGGCGAGCTCAGGCTTGAAGGTGTTAAACACAGCTTGAGTTAGCGAGCGTCGGGAGATGTGCCAGGGTTCAGCGTTGCCAGGGAGCTGGCTCCCCTGGCAGTCTGACACGCCAGCCGGTGGCATGTGGAGGGGGGAGGTGAGAAAGAAAACGAGACGAGGAGAGAGGGAAACCAAGAGGAAGAACCCCAGTAATTATGGCGTGGGGTGAAACTCGCCCCCATTATTGTCCTCCTGATTTTACCCATGTTTGCAACTCTATTCTCGTTATCCCCTTTCGTAGAAGTTTTTGTGCCCGGTTGAAACGTGAAGTCGGGCTCGGCGCAAAAAAAGACGAGTATCAACTAAGGGATCGGCGGCCATTTCCCCCAATGTCACAAGACCGTAACAACGCCGCAAAGGTATTTTTTTTTGCCTATTTTCCCTTAGTAGAAGCCGTAGATGTTTGATGTGTAAAGCGTCCAGGCGACACGATTCCAAAAATACTCCGAAAGCATAGACGGTCATAATAAGGGTCAGTTCACCCCCGGACTTGGCAGACACCCAAACTACAAAGACAAGTGCAGGACACAAGGTGGGCAGTGAATAAAGGGTGGTCCGGGCAGGCCAGAGAGAAAAACCACAGAGCGAGAAGTTGCCACCAGGTTTAATAATTTAACAATTACCATCTCCGGTCCTGGCCTCAATCCGGAACCATGGGGCCATCAGAACCGGCCGTCCCGGGAGGGTCGGGACAATATTGCGATATGACTTTCACTTCTGTTGTGATACAGAGGGAAAAAAAAAAAATTTGTGAAATGTGGAGCCGCTCAAGTAATGAGATCATTAGTTCTCTCCAGTGAGGAGGAGAGGGGAGAGGAAGGAACGGTCACCCGGGGCGAGACGTCTGGAGGTGGACGGCTGACGCTTACTCCAAAAATGGGATCTTATATAAGCGTTGGTTCACTGTGAGTGAGGTTCAAGGACTACAACTCCCAGAATAACCACCATAACAACTGTCCTGCTGCTATTATCATCAATAACCCCTCAAAGAACAAAAATATATATATATCTATGATAGATGGGTGGATACAACAAGTAAAAACAGCAGCTCCCTGTGAAAGCCAAGATACCGGTATATGAAAACACTGGAAACATTCGATCTAGGCGGTATTGTTACTCAGTAAGATGCACTTACAAAACATGAAGGTTCTTAGGGCATAAATTGGCCAATTCGTGTGTGCCCATCAACCACGGCAAGGTGGCCTCCTTCTGATGGGTCCTATCTCTACTGTACGTGTCACTTATGAGCCTACAATCAAATGAACAAACCCGTCTCTCTGAGGCTCTAAGCCGACAAGGACAATGGGAACGAGAACTGGTTAATATCACCGGTAGGGTAAAGGGAGGAGAGTAGTGTCAGGAAGGAGGCAGCACCACATCCAATAGTACTACATATATAGAGGCATAACAGGTGTATAGTCTGTCCTTCTATTACCTATGGAGTGTATCTCTAATATCTATATAGAATCTATCTATCATCTATCTATTATCTATCTATCTATTATCTATCATCTATTTATCTATTATCTATTATCTATCTATTATCTATCTATCTATTATCTATCATCTATCTATCTATTATCTATTATCTATCTATCTATCTATTATCTATTATCTATCTATTATCTATCTATCTATCTATCTATTATCTATCTATTATCTATCTATTATCTATCTATTATCTATCTATTATCTATCATCTATCTATCTATTATCTATCTATCTATCTATTATCTATTATCTATCTATTATCTATCTATCTATCTATCTATCTATTATCTATCATCTATCTATCTATTATCTATTATCTATCTATCTATCTATTATCTATTATCTATCTATTATCTATCTATCTATTATCTATCTATCTATTATCTATTATCTATCTATTATCTATCTATCTATCTATTATCTATTATCTATCTATCTATCTATCTATCTATCTATTATCTATCTATCTATCTATTATCTATCTATCTATCTATTATCTATCTATCTATTATCTATCTATGTATCTATTATCTATTATCTATCTATTATCTATCTATATATCTATTATCTATTATCTATCATCTATCTATCTATCTATTATCTATCAATCTATCATCTATTATCTATCTATCTATTATCTATCAATCTATCATCTATTATCTATCTATCTATCTATATATCTATTATCTATCATCTATCTATCTATCTATCTATCTATCTATCTATCTATCTATCTATTATCTATCTATCTATTATCTATTATCTATCAATCTATCATCTATTATCTATTATCTATCAATCTATCATCTATTATCTATTATCTATCTATCTATTATCTAACTATCTATTATCTATCTATCTATTATCTATTATCTATCAATCTATCATCTATTATCTATTATCTATCTATCTATTATCTAACTATCTATTATCTAACTATCTATTATCTATCTATCTATCTACATTTAGGTCCATATATATTTGGACAGAGACAACATTTTTCTAATTTTGGTTATAGTCATTACCACAATGAATTTTAAGCAAAACAATTCAGGTGCAGTTGAAGTTCAGACTTTTAGCTTTCATTTGTGGGTATCCACATTAAAATTGGATGAAGGGTTTAGGAGTTTCAGCTCCTTAACATGTGCCACCCTGTTTTTAAAGGGACCAAAAGTAATTGGACAATTGACTCCAAGGCTATTTCATGGACAGGTGTGGGCAATCTCTTCATTATGTCATTCTCAATTAAGCAGATAAAAGGCCTGGAGTTGATTTGAGGTGCGGTGCTGTATTTGGAAGGTTTTGCTGTGAAGTAAACATGCGGTAAAGGAGCTCTCCATGCAGGTGAAACGAGCCATCCTTAAGCTGCAAAAACAGAAAAAACCCATCCGAGAATTTGCTACAATATTCGGAGTGGCAAAATCTACAGTTTGGTACATCCTGAGAAAGAAAGAAAGCACTGGTGATCTCATCAATGCAAATAGACCTGGGCGCCCACAGAAGACAACAGTGGTGGATGATCGCAGAATAATCTCCATGGTGAAGAGAAACCCCTTCACAACAGCCGACCAAGTGACCAACACTCTCCAGGAGGTCGGCGTATCAATATCCAAATCTACCATAAAGAGAAGACTGCATGAAAGTAACTACAGAGGGTTCACTGCACGGTGCAGCCACTCATAAGCATCAAGAACAAAAAGGCTAAAAAACATCTAAAAAAGCCGCACAGTTCTGGAAGAACATTCTATGGACAGATGGAACCAAGATCAACCTCTACCAGAATGATGGAAAGAGAAAAGTATGGTGAAGGCGTGGTACAGCTCATGATCCAAAGCATACCACATCATCTGTAAAACACGGCGGAGGCAGTGTGATGGCGCGGGCATGCATAAACCCGGCGGAGGCAGTGTGATGGCGCGGGCATGCATGGCTGCCAGTGGCACTGGGTCACTAGTGTTTATTGATGATGGGACACAGGACAGAAGCAGCCGAATGAATTCTGAGGTATTCAGAGCCGCCATACTGTGTGCTCAGATCCAGCCAAATGCAGCCAAACTGATTGGTCGTCATTTCATACTACAGATGGACAATGACCCAAAACATAAAGCCAAAGCAACCCAGGAGTTTATTAAAGCAAAGAAGTGGAATATTCTTGAATGGCCAAGTCAGTCACCTGATCTCAACCCAACTGAGCAGCATTTCACTTGTTAAAGACTAAACTTCAGACAGAAAGGCCCAGAAACAAACAGCAACTGAAAACCACCGCAGTGAAGGCCTGGCAGAGCATCAAAAAGGAGGAAACACGGCGTCTGGTGATGTCCATGAGTTCAAGACTTCAGGCAGTCATTGCCAACAAAGGGTTTTCAACCAATTACTAGAAATGAATATTTTATTTAAAATTATTCAAATCTGTCCAATTACTTTTGGTCCCATTAAAAACAGGGTTGCACATGTTAAAGAGCTGAAACTCCTAAACCCTTCATCCAATTTTAATGTGGATGCCCTCAAATGAAAGCTGAAAGTCTGAACTTCAACTGCATCTGAATTGTTTTCTTTAAAATTCATTGTCGTAATGACTATAACCAAAATTACAAAAATGTTGTCTCTGTCCAAATATATATGGACCTAACTGTATCTATCTATCTATCTATCTATCTATCTATCTATCTATCTATCTATCTATCTATCTGTTATCTATCTACTAGATGGTGGCCCGATTCTAACGCATTGGGTATTCTAGAATATGCATGTCCACGTAGTATATTGCCCAGTGACGTAGTATATTGTCCAGCCACGTAGTATATTGCCCAGTCACGTAGTATATTGTCCAGCCACGTAATATATTGCCCAGCCACGTAGTATATTGCCCAGTGACGTAGTATATTGCCCAGTGACGTAGTATATTGTCCAGTCACGTAGTATATTGCCCAGTCACGTAGTATATTGCCCAGTCACGTAGTATATTGTCCAGTCACGTAGTATATTGCCCAGTGACGTAGTATATTGCCCAGTGACGTAGTATATTGCCCAGCCACGTAGTATATTGCCCAGCCACGTAGTATATTGCCCAGTTACGTAGTATATTGTCCAGTCACGTAGTATATTGCCCAGTGACGTAGTATATTGCCCAGTCACGTAGTATATTGCCCAGCCACGTAGTATATTGCCCAGTTACGTAGTATATTGCCCAGTTACGTAGTATATTGCCCAGTCACGTAGTATATTGCCCAGTCACGTATGTAACAGGTTAAAAAAGAGTTAAAATAAAAAATAAACATATACTCACCTTCTGAGGGAGCCCTTGTAGTCCTGGCCCTGTATGCGGTGCACGCGGCAGCTTCCGGTCCCAGGGTTGGTATGAGCGCAGGACCTGTGATGACGTCGCTGTCACATGACCGTGATGTCATGGAAGGTCCTTCTCGCATACCATCCTTGGCCCCAGGACCTACCCCTTGCACTGCCGAGGAGAGGACGCGACGACGGAGAGTGAGAATAGCAGGTTTTTTGTTTTTTTATTATTTTTAACATTACATTTTTTTTACTATTGATGCCGCATAGGCAGCATCAATAGTAAAATGTTGGGGACACACAGGGTTAATAGCGGCGGTTACGGAGTGCGTTACCCGCGGCATAACGCGGTCCGTTACCGCCGGCATTAACCCTGTGTGAGCGGTGACTGGAGGGGGGAGTGAGCGGGCGCCGGGCACTGACTGCGGGGAGTAAGGAACGGCCATTTTATTCCGGACTGTGCCCGTCGTTGATTGGTCATGGCTGTTTTGCCGTGACCAATCAGCGACTTGGATTTCCATGACAGACAGAGGCCGCGACCAATGAATATCTATCTATCATCTATCTATTATCTATCAAACAAATGCTGGAACAGCACAGATACAAAAGCACTTTGGGTGCTCGGCCTCCCACGCTTGGAATCCCTTCCTTGCAAGATAATGTAAAAATAGAAAAAAAAGAGGCAGCACTCCAATACTTCTCCAAGTGAAAAAAGGACTTTAATGGCCACCAGCCATTTCTATTTTTAAATAATCTATCTAGCTATCTATCTATCATTTATCTATGTATTATCTATGTATTATCTATCTATTATCTATCTATTTATCTATTATCTATCTATCTATCTATTATCTATCTATTTATCTATTATCTATTATCTGTCTATTATCTATCATCTATTTATTATCTATCATCTATCTATTATCTATCACCTATCTATTATCTATCTATTATCTGACTATTATCTATGATCTATCTCTTATCTATCTATTATCTATTATCTATCTATTATCTATCTATCTATCTATCTATCTATCTATCTATCTATCTATCTATCTATCTATTATCTATCTATCTATCTATTATCTATCTATTATCTATCTATCTATTATCTATCTATTATCTATCTAACATGGCAGATCTGTAACATACGACTACATAAGATAGCTGTGCACATATTTCTCAATCATTTCTGTCTCAGGTGGATGATAATTATGACCCCCGGACCATTCCACTGTATTCTGCGGAAAGCAATGTATAGAAATGTCTGACCATATATATATATATATATATATATATATATATATATATATATATATACGGTATATATATATATATACACTGCAGTGTGCAGTAGAAAGGAAAGTGGGAGCCGGTGAGAGTGTGGGGGGCGGCCATGGTGGGCACAGTCACGGTTACCTCTGCGTGTCGCGGACGTTGGGGTCGGAAAGATGAAGGCGCCGGCTCGGAATTGGTTGTGGCGATCACAGCAGACTCAATAACTCAACAAGGAGTAACGGCGTGTGACAGAGTACGAGACCGCCAACTAATCCCTACAAGACCCAGTTATAGTCCGACGGACTTAACCCCTGCAGTGCCAGTTCGCCCCATCAGGCGAGCGTTAACGCTTTTTTTTTTTTTTTTTTGGAAAGGGGGGGGGGGGGGGGACTTGACATAAATTATCCGAAAATTATGAAAAAATAATGTATTTCAGATTAACGGGCGTGGGTGGATTTCGTGGAGGCACTGCGGAGAGCCGCGTCCCTGTGGCATCATGGCGGGTGCCAGCCTGGTATCCTGGCATCAGACGCAGTGCTGCGTGTTATGAATTAATGAGAGCATTGGGGTGGGGAGAGGAAGACGAGGAGAGGCGAGCAATGTGTGTGTGGGGGGGGGGGGGGATGTAGACGACAGGCAAAATAAAGGAGAAAAAGAAATATTAAAGGTAACGGATGAAAAATGGCAATATCGGGAAAATCACGGGCAATGACGGGCGGCAAAATAAATAAATAAAATAAAAAAAAATATATAGGAATTTTAGAGAGAAATTGCCAGGGAGCAAAGGTAGAGAATAAGGGAGAAACGTGCGAGACACAAAGGTGTGATCTTCCGAAGCGGGAGAGGTGCGAGGAACAAGAAACAGCAGACCACGTCTCAGAGGAGGGAGCGAGGGAAGGAGGGAGAGACAAAGGAGGAGAGATATCTGGGCATGTGCCCAATATATAGACGAGCGGCGGATCCGGCTCCCATAGCAACAGGGATCAGAACTAACGTTAAGAGCTTTCCGTCACTTCTGCCCTCTCCGTTCCGAGGAGGAAACCGCCGCATTCAGCTCTGCAGGTGACGGAGGATGCCTCGTCCTCACTTGCCTTCTCCTTCCTCGTTGGAAAAAAAAAAACGTCCTTGAAAACTTTTTTCCAAAAACTTTGGGTGAGTTCCTCTACCTTATAAAATATCGCAGAACCGAGTGTCGAAAATGTCCGTATAAGAAGCAGAAGATCTGAAAAACAGAAGGTTGGGGCAAAAATGGAAAGTCCGAACCAGCCGGGGACTTATTTGCTGCCCACCACCATCGTTTCTTGATCATAAGGCGATGAGTCCTACGCAGGTTTTAAAGAGTTGTCCACTTTTTTGTTTTATTATTTATATCGATGAATTCGGGGTTAAAAATCAGGGTTATGTTACAAATTTTGCTCCTCTTACGGGCTCCTTGTTTCTCCGCACGTTCAACTTTGATGTGGTCGTCAATAAGCTGAAAGAGGCGCAGAAAAAAACGAAAGTCGGACTGTCAGAACGAACTAGCTGATGAATTCTCGGTTAACTCCTTCTGCAGCCAGTGATAGGCAAAAGGCTAAAGAAGGCAAAACGAAGCAAAATTTCCGGAACCCAATCGCAAAAGCGATTTGTAGTCCAAAATCCATTCATTTAGGTGACAAAAAAAAAAAGAAATGTTCCAAAGTTGGACAACGTTGGGGTCGTACTGATATATATGGAGCGGGCTCAGGAGTTGAGCCCGCTCCATGCACTCAAGTGCCGATTTTGTTACGTAGACAACATCTGATGCCATCAGACCTAAATCTGATCGCATCGGTGTAATCTTTTGCGTGACAGCGACATCTAGGAGGCTTCGACTCGGTGGCCATCACTTCTGAAAGCGCGTCCCGAACCTCTCATATGAAATCTCCTATGAAGCTCAACCGGTGAGTTCACAATACACTACAATACCGTGGTGTGTTGTACAGGCAAACGAGCGATCACAAGTTTGAGTCCCCTAAAAAAACTAAATCAAAAATGTAAAAAAAGAAAAGAAAAATGTAAAAAGTATTAAAAAAAACCCTAAAAGTTTAAATCACTCCCCAAATGAAAGTAGAAAATACGAGAGCTGTATGTTACATTTGGTTTCAGACACCTGATGAAGCCTCGTTGTAGTCGAAACGCGTTGAGTTATTATATTTCTTGGTTTTAATCAAAATACATGTCACCGGAGCAATTTTCTCTACGTTTTTCAAACTTTTTTTTCTCTTAAATCCTTTTTTGGATATATTTTTATTTTCCGTGGTGTTAGCGCCATTTTCTGGCATTTTACTACTTATTGTCCAAATGAAAAAATCTAAAGAATGCAAAAATAAATCTCGTTTGGTATCGCTGTGTGCGTAATCGCACTAATAAAATATAAACATATTTATACCAACGCCAAAAACGGAAAATAAAAAAAGTTGAAAATCAAGAAATGGCGTTTTTTTTTTCCGATTGCGGCAATACTCCAAAAAAGCTATGAAAACATCATATGTACCAAAAAATGGTGCGTAAAAAAAAGCCCAAGTTCATTGGCAGAAAAAGAAAAATATTATGGATTTCAGAAAATGGCGTCGTAAACCAATTTTTTAAAAATTCAGATTTTCTTTAGAATCACTAAATTCTAAAAAAAAACCTTAGACGTTTGGTATCTCCGAAATGGTACTGACCTGGAGAATCATGTTGCCTGGTGGTCATTTTTACTGCACAGTGAACATTGTAAAAACATATTCTAGGAATCTATCATCTATATAATCTGTTGTGGCTGAGGGTCAACTCTGGTGGGGGGAAGGTTCCTCTACAATTTGGATTTTCTTGCTTTATGATGCTATTTTCCATTTTGCTGTAGAAAATAGTTGACATTTTTTGGGTTTTTTTTGGACTATCTTGCTTTTTTCAAGGGTACTTACCAGACAGTACAACGAAACCACTATTTTGAACCACAGAATTCATGACTTACGGTAACTCCCTGTGGACCAGTGTTCCCCAACTCCGGTCCTCAAGAGCAACCAACAGGTCATGTTTTCAGGATTTCCATAGTATATCACAGGTGATGGAATTATTGCCTTTCCAGGTACTGCAATTATCACCTGCGTAATACTAAGGATATCCTGAAAACATGACCTGTTGGTGGCTCTTGAGGACCGGACTTGGGTAACACTGCTGTAGACATTGAGAAGAATTTTGCTTAAAGGGGTCCATTGCTTTGCAGGAAACCCACTTGTTAGAAGAATTCTTCAAAAATAAATTAATCAGAAATTATATCTTGTTGGATACCCCAGTAATTATTTGTAGGGTAATCTGTGCAGTTTACCAACACACCACCACAGAAGAAAATTTAAAGAGGACCTTTCACTAAGTCAAAAGTGGCCAGTGTTTGCTCTTATTTTGTTTCCGTTGCTACCCTGAGTATTCCAGTTTTTGTTTTTTTAAAATCCGCCATACGGTTCCAGAGATATGAGCCTTCTTATGTAGTGCTAATTTTCATGGTCTTTTCCAAGGAGGTGTGGTTCGCAGGGTAATTATGCACAGCAGCCTAAAGACACGCCCCAGAGGTTCCTGTAAGACTTGCCCCTAAAGACCATAAAAATTAGCACTAAATACAAAAGCCAATATCTCTGGAACTGTATGGCGGATTTAAAAAAAACAAAAAGCGGAATACTCAGGGGAGCCATGAGAATAAAATAAGACCAAAAACTGGACACTTCTAGTTTGATGGCTGGTCCTTTTAAAGCATTAAACTATTGAAATAAGTGGGTCCTTCAGTCTTTTCACTCAGGCCAAAAAATGAGGATCTTGAATGTGGTACATAAGTATAAATAGGTTTTATAACCGGAATAATCTGTTTGAGGTGATGATTTGGACTTTTTGACCACAAGGCCATTAGGGAAACCATAGACATGTACATATCTATCAGGACCAGTGATCCATGAGAAAGCATTTTTTCCTTGGGTCCTTATTCTCCACCAATATGCAAGAGAACATCGTCCTTTTTCTAAAAGTTAATGGATGGAGTTTTTGGAACCTCGTTGGGAGCAATAACGAGCACTTCCAACCCTTCAGGTCCTGGTTCTCTATGGTCTGTAGACTTTGTGTATGGCCAGTTGGACACTCAATATTATAAGCATATTAGTGGCTGTAAGAGCAGAGTATAAACAACAGACGCTGAGCCGCTGAGTCATATTTCATCTTACATCCGAGCTCGATATTGTAGCCACAGAACAAGTGGAAATAACTCCGAACACTCCCAGAAACATGTGTTTCCAATAATCATTACAGCTCCGACCCTTCAAATAAAATACAGTTCACAACCTGGAACTTTACACCCTATTAAACTCTGCTTCCCCTTCTTTTATGTCCATTTAGACCACCGAACATTCCACTCAAGAACCAATTACTGAAATTTTCTTGCACGTTACTTTTCACTCATTTTTCTTTTTCTTAATCTTTGAGGGAGTTGATCTACGAAAAGCCTTGGCAAATTAACTGCGTGATCGCAACAGAACGAAAACAGGGGCGTAACTCCACTACAAAGGCATCCCAAGAACAGAACACTTAAAAAAAAAAATTGTGTAGGATATGCCATCAATTTACGATTGGTGGTGGGTAGCTGAAACGAAGGCACCATCACGGCATACCCTTATAATTTGTTCCTATACGGTGGTGCTCTTGGCCACCCATCCGTGCTGTGTATTTCACATAAATGAGGTCACGCTTTAGTTCTTTGGAGAACAGGAGGCCAATGCGTAGCTTAAAACAGTGGATGGGATCTCCATCACTGCGACACCTTCAATCGTTGGATTGGAGACCTCTTGGATCCAAAAATGGTTAAACGGCAATTTCGATTTAGTGCTATGTCCTCTTTCAATGGGAGAAAGTTGCTTCAGTTTCCTGTGCAGTGGGTCACTGAGGCCCCACTGTGCCGTAAAAAAATAGTTCATTTTCATAATCATAAGGGTCTTAGAGGTTGGACACCCACCGATCTTCATGAGATGGGGAAAAAACATTTAAAGAGTTAGCTCTACCCTGCTTACGTCCACATCTGGAGGTGAGCGGGGAGTGTGACGGACATATCTATTGTTGCCTGCCTGCCAAGACATGTGGATGATCAGCAGGTATTGTGCACTCATCCCTGCAGTTATCAATCAACGTAACCTAAACTGCCCCGCTGTACTCCTGATGAGGACTTAAACTTGGCAAGACTAAAGGCCCCCATGCACATTAGTAGGAGAAAACGGTTAATTTTCCGGATCATAAGGAGTCTTATAGGTTGGACACCCACTAATCTTCATAAGATGGAAAAAAAAACATCTCCCTACTTCCCCTACTTACCTCCACATCGGAACATGAGCGGGGAATTGTGCACTCATTCCATCTGTTATCAGTCGACATAACCTAAAGTGCTCCGCTGACCTCCTGATGTGGACCTGAACGTGGAAGGACCCCACACACATTAGTCAAGGAAAAAAACAGATAATTTTCAGGCTCATGATGGGTCTTATAAATTGGACACCCACTGATCTTCATGAGATGGGGGAAAAAAAACATTTAAAGAGTTAGTTCTACTCTTCTGACTTCCGCATCGGGTGACAACACATCTTAGAAGTTATCAATCAGCAAAACCTCAACTGCCTCGTTGTCCTCTTGATGCAGAAGAAAATGTGGCAAGACAAAGACCAACATACACATAAGATTAATGTCGACCCAACCCATCAATATCATCTAATATATACGGAGGCTTCCAACAGCTGATTGTGGCAAGGAGTTATGGATCTAGCAAGTCCAATTTCGGACTGTCCATCCTTTTCTTCGCCCTAAGATAAGCCACAGGCAGAGATGACTGGCAGCGGCTTTCTCAGAGGTCACAGGAGCCCTCGGCTGAGAGGGTGCTCCTGTGTATGGTAGAGACAGCCGAGATAGCTACTGGCCAACAGTTATCTAAACTATATGGAGGCCTAACCCTTTAAAGCAGATGATACTGTATTTTGCATGTAGTATGCATTTGGTGCTTTAAACCACTGTCCAACATAATTATTGTTTTTTAAAGCCCTCGAAAAACTGAAATCAATAGTGTAGGTAGTTGCTACAGAGATCTCCTTTTTTCTGAAACTACAGTATCTGCCTGCTGAACGCTTGGTTGAGAGAGATATTTTTCTTCTAGTATTTTAAACTTGTCACAGCTTTCACAGCAGCTACTTGACATTGAGTGCTGCCTCTTGTCATATACTAACCCCAAGATATATAACAATAGTTTGCAAAAACTTTTATGCTGCACTCATCGTGCCAGCCATAGTTGCCAACGAAATGTCAATAATGCACTTATACCTACAGGTGATGACCATGGCCCGGGATTTCACCAATGTTCTTCTGTAATGAAGGTGAAGCCTTAGCAGCCTGTATACACATACTTTGTGAGGGTCAAAATATTACAAATGAAGACTGAAACAATGTAGAAAGTGCAATATGAAGGGTTCTTCATTTTTTAGAAATCATCCAAAAATGTTGATGGCCATAACATTGTTTGGAGTCCAAGAGTTTGGAATGTCACCAGTTCCCTTGAAAAAATAAGGTTTATGTGGGATATAATTATAAGCTAACAACCCAGTATGGAGAAAGCAAGCCGAAAAGCATCCTCCGGTTTGAGCAGTGGTCTTTCGTATAGGATGCATAAATAATAATCGGATATTTTTCCCTTCATTACTTTCATTTGATCTTCAGCCTTGGAAATGTTGTTGGGCTCTGCTTTGACTTGCACATGCTGAGCGGTTTGGCACGGGCTCACTGGTTGGAGAATGTCTCGTATTTTAACATGTACATTACCAGAACAGATGGTTATTGGCTTTTACAGGTAACATTCAGCCCTAGGGTCTTGGCTTACCGGTGGAAAAAAGTCTAGGATTATTAGTCAAGGAGATACTAGGAATATGTTGGCTTCATAAGGATGTCCCTTTGACTTTGACATCTCAATATTTATTTGGAATGGGGGAAAAAAGTTTTTATTTGTTCGAGGTACATAATTCCGAGAAAAAATAGCGAGTAAATGGGTATTAAGGAAAAGGAAGGGGAGGTAACATAAGCTGGGTGGGGAACGGGACAAGAGAATGTGGTAAAGCCTGGGGAGACTTGGGCGAGAGAAGAGGAAGTGTTGGAATGAGCTGCGAGACATATGGGTGGAGTGGAAGAAAGAGACAGAGTTAAAAAAGGAGGAGTGTAATGAATGAAGAGAATCGGGGCAGGAGAGGAATGGAGCCAGGGATCGATAATTAACAAAGAGCTGTCAAAGTGACCATGGAAGGGATAGAAAGAGACGCGGTAAGATCATAGCCTTGAAATCCAGGAGGAGCAGAATCGCTCCGTTAACTTTTAGTTTGATGTTCTGCGTTTGGGGTGGAAGTTGCCAGAAGGCAACAGATAAAAAGTCAAACTTAGGAAGAAGAGGAACGATAACACTCAGCAAAATATTGATAAGGTGGACAAAGAAGTGGTGACATCATAGGTTTGGAAAAATATTGAGCGGACAACAGACACACAGCGGGCAGAGGCGTTTAGGAAAGGAGGAAGGGATTCCTTTCCGGAGGGCCAGTTGCTGCCAAGCAAATCTACCGATCTGTGCCAACATGCAACCTGTATTCATATGTGTTCATTTCTCTCCTTTGTTCCTTTTAGTTGCGACGGAGATTGTCCATAGGGAGGGGAGAGAGAGGAAAAGAGAGGCCACGAAAAATGCAACACCGCCTTCAGTGTCATGGCACAGGGCCCAGTACATCCGCCCACAACGAGCAGCATGTAACATGGCCGTTACTTCTGGACTGTGCATGGGGCGAGGACATTCACGGGTGTTAGGAAGCCACCAATAAAGGTAACTTGGTGCTTGCTATTATTTAAGCAGTAGCTTTTGTCCTCTTAGATAAAATGTCGGAGAGTGTTCTACTGTTCTCGAATCTAGGACTCAATATGACAATCTTGCCGTTGTGTGGGTGCTGATCACGAACCATAAATTAAGTAAATCTATAAGGCCTAGGTTTGGATGTAAATGTAGACGCACCATGTTTTTGCCAATTACAGAAATAGTTTTCTTTACTCTTGATGTTGAGTTGAGTGTAGATGTTCTGCTGGTTGCCATAAACCCGTAGATCCGAACTTGTGCTGTGCCCCTCTCACAAGCTCGAGTGTGCGGGTCTGTGTCGGCTTGGCTACGGCGGCGTGTGAGCTTTGTCATGACTTGGATTACCAACTTTTTGGATCCTGTAATGTGTCTTGCTTTACTTCCGTATGTCCGAAGACATTCAGGTTGGTACAGACCATGTTGAATTTGCTTTCTTCTCCACCATGTTGTCTTCTTTATCGTGCTCCTCTTAGGAACCCTCGGGGACTTCTGCTCAGTGAGCTCCAGGATGAGGTAGTAGGTTGTATAGTTGAGGATAACACCACAGGAGATAACTGTACAGCCTCCTATCTTTCCCTGGGGTTTCACCATAACATCTCAACATCGTTGGACATGGGACTCTACAATCAAGTAAGGAAGGAGTACCAAGCCATGTTCCATCCAGTTTTGTCGAGATATTACAAGTTTGAAATACTTTTTTTTGGCAATTGTTTATCTAGTACATATTGGAATCCATTTCTAGACCAAAGACGGTCTTGGGCCGTAGGAGGGTTTCCAATTTGCTGCAAATTCTGCCCAAAAATTGTTCAACCATGCATCTAAGAGGCATTTTGAAGACCCCCGTTGTTTTGTTTGAGTTATCTTGAGAGTCTAAGGTTATGTTGGATCAGGCTATAGGATACTCTTACGAAATGCATCACTTTATGATGGATGAAGTACTTACTTCTGGGACCGGAGATTGAAGGGGCCATTGCACTGAACGGAGCTGCGCTGCAGTTTTTGCTGTCCAGGAAAAATAGTAAGAAGCCTGCGTCAACTCATTTCTCCGAATTGATGGGGATCCCAAAGATTGACCTCCACCGGTCAGAAAGTGATTGCTTACCCTTTCGACCTGACACCACCGTATGAGATGGGGATACCCCTATGATAAGGATTCTTTACGTGTCTTCCTCCACTTACCATGACTAATTATGATACTGTATATTCTTTCTGCCTTGCTCCATTGTTGCTGATTTTTTTTATTTGTTTTCCAAACTCCCCTCCCGGATCAATCCTGGTTGGTGATTTTGAGTCAAGGGCTGCAGTGTGATTTTTTTCTTTTTAATCTTTTGTGTCTGTATTGCCATGCAGTGGGCGGCAGCATGCTTTTTTTATTCAGTCTGTGCGCAGCTCCTGAGAGTTGTCTCCTCAGTGTCGCAGCGTCACCTGCTGTTCCCACAGCGGCACTACACTGGGATAATGCTTCCCATCCTCGGGACTTCAGCGACCTCTGCTGCACCTTGCGGAGCGAATGGCATAAGAGCGCCCCCGGGAGGAAGCTGCATTGTAATTCTGCAGATTGCTCCATTTATCAGTCTCACTTTCAAGTCAGACAGACATGGAATTAAGGATCGGGGGGGCCAAATCCAGTTGGATATAATCCATGCTCCACATTCGGCTTCCTAGAACAGTCATCAGCACCATAAAAAAATTAATTTTGCGCAGTGCACCGAAAAAAAAAAGCATTTGATTTTTAGCCCCGTCAAGAGTATTTTCGGCACCGGCCATTTTATTTCTCAAAATCGGAATCGCCAGACGTGTTCTCGGAGCGTCAGAAATAGACCATCACGTCTCTGTCTAGACCGAAGATGTCATAGAGGGCTAAAAAAAAAAAAAAAAAGAAAAAAAAATGAAGATTTACGACTGGTCGGACACCCGGCCTTGCACGCGATGTACATTCTTGCACGCGGAAATATGTGGTGCTTTTTATTTGCAGCCACAATTAAATATATCGAGGCGGCTGATGCCCCGCGTAGCCGACATAAGGAATGCCCGGACCTATAACAGGTGGAAATAGATGCCTTGGTGTTAGAAATTGGGTTTACACGACGTGCCGTTAACTTTTGAACCGAGCGCGTTCTGCAATGCGCCACCGTCGCCTGGCAGCGAAGAGTTAATCTACCCAGGCTTACCAAACGATTGGGCATATCTACCCACCTTTACCATTTCGCTACCTTCCCCGCAGGTCCCCCCTTCTGCCCGTTCCTACCAGTGTCTCCTCCGTCCCATCACCCCACACATAGAGACAGACCCTCCCCTCCGTGTCTTGAGCCAGACAAGTTTAATAAATCCCCCCCATCCTGACTAGAACCGCATTGCGCTTTCTGCCTGTCTGGAAATGAAAGGCAGCCCAGGAGGCGGAGAGTGAGCGGGGAGGGAGGGGAGGGATGGAGAGAATGGAGAGAGAGCGACGGCAAAAGGAGGGGGTGAGAATGGTGAAAGAGAGCAGCGAGGAAGAAGGAAGAGAGAATGGGCAGACGAGGAAATCAAGACCGAGAACAGGTATTTTTATTTTTTGGGGTGGGGGGCAAAATGGAATGGCGAGCGCACGATGGGATTTAAGCGGCGGTAGAATTGGTAGGGGGCGTTTCGAAAAATTGGAAAAATCAGGATAGGGATGCGAGAGAGGCAGACAGGTGAGAAGGCGCAAAAAAAAAAAAAGGGACCAGACAAAGAGCGTTGACAGGATGGTGCGAATCAGCGTGGGGCAGGCAGAGGGGGGCAGACGGCGGCACATCAGAAGGAGCAGCAGACAAAGAGGCAGCGGCAGGTGTATGATGGATAAAGGTACAGAGGAATGCACAAACACAAAGGCAGCCAGATAACGCAAGGTGAGAGCAATGGAGCATCAGAAGCAATTATTGATCGGGGAGGACGAGGAGACGCTTTATGGAGTCTACGTATTCAGGTGCTCCAGAGGCCTGCGGGGGGTGCCCGGCTCAGTGGGCACAGCTACCTGTTACAGGCGGCACGGATTAGCCGTACTCGCCAGGCGACGTGCTCGTCAGGTTTTGCATGTAGAGGGGTGAGAGTGTATGTGAGGGCAGAGGAGGAGGAGGAGGAGGAAGGGGTGGCATAGACTCGCTCATGACGCTCTGGCAGCACAGACCGAGGATGGAGACAGACAGACAGCAGCGGCGAGAGTCGCAGCGGCAGCTGGAGGTCAGGTACAGGGTTGGCAGGCGGATGCCAATGTGCGTTTTTGTCACTATTTTTCCTTTTTTTCCTGCAGGGATTAGATGTTCTTTTGTTGCATGGAGGGGGGTGATGGTGGGATACACATCTGCTCGCTCATCTCGGGGGGACGCCTGTGCTCGGGGTTCAGTCTTGCATTAAGATCTAATGCATGTAGGTTCTCGTTTCGCTCCATCGTATTCGGATGTCGATGCTTTTTTTTATTTTCATTTTTGCCCATTTTGGAAGGTTTCAGGGTCTCGATCTGCATCTCAGTTTTGGGTCAGTCGCTGATTAATATTCTGCGGCGGTCGAGTCGCCATTTTGCGCACTGTCCGCGCCTTTCGTCTGTCTGGGCGATTCTCCGCCGGAATGTCTACATTGCCGTCCTTTGTCCCCCTGTGCAGGTGGTTGTCTGTCGGCTCGCGGACAGGTGTCAGACGAGGTGTGTCGGCGTTGGGTCGGGAGTTTTCGCTCATTTTCCGGTCGCATTCTTGTCTTCTTGCTGTGATTAAGTTCAGCGGTCCGTGCCCCTGATATACACACATATATCATCCATGTCGATAAGGCTGCATGCAAACTAGAGGGATGTCTGAGAAGTAAAAGTGGCCATGTCTGGTGGCCCGATGGTCGTGCATCTCCTCATACCCAGGACCATTATAGGTGAAGAAGAAGTATTATGGCACCAGGCCATCCAATTATAGCCCGCACTTCCTGCAGCCGCTCCCTAAATTGCTTGCTAATACAGTCGGGGCAATATGAGGACACGCATTGGTGGGGTGCGCTGCGTCTGCCGTCCTTAAAGTGCCATTTTCTGCCCTGGTTCTGCTGCTAAACCACGGATTATGCAGCGTAAACCAAAGAAGAAATGTGGGCACCAGCCGTAAAAAAAAGGTGCTTAATTCTGTATTTCATTAACCGTTTCTTATTGATTGGGATTATCGTTAACTCATTTCATCCTGTGTCCTAGTCCAAGACTCCGGAGAGGTTTGCGAGGGTTTTTTTTGGTGGAAATTTCGGTGGGAAAAGAAGGGAAGACAAGAAGCGAGAAAGGTAAGACAATGGGATGTGTGAAGGTGTGGACGTCTGTCTGTGTCTGCTGTCCCCCGAGCTCCAATGCCACCAACACTCCTGCGCCAGACAATAGACAAGATGTCCGCTCTATTGTTGTCTGGGACGCAACGTTTCTGCAATCGAGTCGTCAGAATTTATAGTCCGAAGTCCCTGTCTTCTAATACTGAACTATATATATATATATAAACATGGGTATATAGGCACTACAGGTACCAGAAAACCCAACAAGAGGTTCCAGATTTAACTATATCTTGGGATAGATAGATAGATAGATAGATAGATAGATAGATAGATAGATAGATAGATAGATAGATAGATAGATAATAGATAGATAGATAGATAGATAGATAGATAGATAGATAGATAGATAATAGATAGATAATAGATAGATAATAGATAGATAGATAGATAGATAGATAGATATATAGATAGATAGATAGATAGATAGATAGATAGATAGATAGATAGATAGATAGATAATAGATAGATAGATAGATAATAGATAGATAATAGATAGATAGATAATAGATAGATAGATAATAGATAGATAGATCGATAGATAGATAATAGATAGATAATAGATAGATAGATAATAGATAGATGGATAGAAGGATAGATAGATAATAGATAGATAGATAGATAGATAGATAATAGATAGATAATAGATAGATAGATAGATAATAGATAGATAGATAGATGGATAGAAGGATAGATAGATAATAGATAGATTCTAAGTATCTCTAGTATCTATCTATCTATTATCTATTATCTATCTATCTATTATCTGTCTATTATCTATCATCTATTATCTATCTATTATCTGTCTATTATCTATCATCTATTATCTATCTATCTATTATCTATCATCTATTATCTATCTATTATCTGTCTATTATCTGTCTATTATCTATATATCTCTATCATCTATCTATCTATCTATCTATCTATCTATCTATCTATCTATCTATCTATCTATCTATTATCTATCTATCTATTATCTGTCTATTATCTATCATCTATTATCTATCTATCTATCTATCTATCTATCTATCTATCTATCTATCTATCTATCTATCTATCCTCTATCTATATCTCTATTATCTATATAGTTTTTTGAGAAAATATTCAGCATCATTTTAATCTTTATTAATGTTAACAATTCCTCATTCTTGGCTTGGGAGTCCAGTAGGCGGTCCTATTTAAAGAAAGATCTGTCAGCCAGATTTCACTCCCCCCAAACTATTTGTGTGAATGTAGCTCTTTCGAAGACAAGTCCAGCGATTCCTTTACCTAGCCAAGTCCGTTCCTCCGTTATTGAGAAATCAGCATTTGAGTTGATATTTAAATGATGCTGTAGATCTGAAGCCTCTGTCTTTCCAGCTCTAATCCCCGCTGCCTCCTCCTGCTTGACTGAGGTCTCCATTGACTGATATCACACAGCATAGAGGCGGTCGGTCAAGCAGAAGGAGGCAGCGCTGGGCTTGGAATAGAGCTGGAGTGACAGAGGCTACAGATTTACTGTAATTCTTCAGTTTTGGGGGTGAAATCTTGCTGTCAGATTCCCTTTAATAACTGACAGCTATCTTTCTATATGCATTATTGGACTCCACCCACTGGACTCTTGAGCTCAGAGTGAGCAGGAATTTAAGCGAATCAAATAAGTTAAATGTACATATCAACCTACTCAGTGCCTCCTGCTCTACATCATGCTGCCAGCAGATTGAACCACATATACAATGTGACACATTCCCTTCAAATTCAGTCTCACTTCATTCGGGTGGGGCCATACTACTCTTCTTCAGTCTCATTTCATGTAGGAGGGGCCAGACTAGTCTTCTTCAGTCTACTTTCATTCGGGAGGGGCCAGATTACTCTTCTTCAGTCTACTTTCATTCGGGAGGGGCCAGACTACTCTTCTTCAGTCTATTTTCATGTAGGAGGGGCCAGACTACTCTTCTTCAGTCTACTTTCATTCGGGAGGGGCCAGACTACTCTTCTTCAGTCTCATTTCATGTAGGAGGGGCCAGACTACTCTTCTTCAGTCTACTTTCATTCGGGAGGGGCCAGACTACTCTTCTTCAGTCTTATTTCATGTAGGAGGGGCCAGACTACTCTTCTTCAGTCTCACTTCATATGGGAGGGGCCAGACTACTCTTCTTCAGTCTCATTTCATGTAGGAGGGGCCAGACTACTCTTCTTCAGTCTGTTTTCATTCGGGAGGGGCCAGACTACTCTTCTGCAGTCTAATTTCATTTGGGAGGGGCCAGACTACTCTTCTTCAGTCTACTTTCATTCGGGAGGGGCCAGACTACTCTTCTTCAGTCTCATTTCATGTAGGAGGGGCCAGACTACTCTTCTTCAGTCTAATTTCATTTGGGAGGGGCCAGACTACTCTTCTTCAGTCTATTTTCATTTGGGAGGGGCCTGACTACTCTTCTGCAGTCTAATTTCATTCGGGAGGGGCCAGACTACTCTTCTGCATCTAATTTCATTTGGGATGGGCCTGACTACTCTTCTGCAGTCTAATTTAATTTGGGAGGGGCTAGACTACTGTTCCGCCATCTAGTTTCTTGTAGAGGGGGCCAGACTACTCTTATTCAGTGTCATTTCATTTGTGAGGGACCAGACTACTCTTCTTCAATCTCACTTCACATTTGAAGGGCCAGACTACTCTTCTTCAGTCTCACTTCACATTTGAAGGGCCAGACTACTCTTCTTCAGTCTCACTTCACATGGGAGGGACCAGACTACACTTCTTAAGTTTCATTTCTTTTAGGAGGGGCCAGACTACTGTTCTTCAGTCTCATTTCATGTAGAAGAGGCCACACTATATTTCTTTAATGTCACTTTATAATAGAGGGCTAGTCTACCCTTCTTCAGTCTGACTTCGCTTGGAAGGGGGCCAGACTACTCTTCTTCAGTCTCATTTTACATAGAGGTACCAGGCTACTCTTCTTCAGTATCACTTCACATGGGAGGGTCCAGACATATCTACTTCAGTCTCACTTCACATGAGAGGGTTCAGACTACTATACTTCAGTTTCATTTTACATGGGAGGGGCCAAACTACTCTTCTTCAGTCTCATTTCATGTAGGAGGGGCCAGACTACTCTTCTTCAGTCTCACTTCATATGGGAGGGGCCAGACTACTCTTCTTCAGTCTCATTTCATGTAGGAGGGGCCAGACTACTCTTCTTCAGTCTCACTTCATATGGGAAGGGCCAGACTACTCTTCTTCAGTCTCATTTCATGTAGGAGGGGCCAGACTACTCTTCTTCAGTCTCACTTCATATGGGAGGGGCCAGACTACTCTTCTTCAGTCTCATTTCATGTAGGAGGGGCCAGACTACTCTTCTTCAGTCTCACTTCATATGGGAGGGGCCAGACTACTCTTCTTCAGTCTTATTTCATGTAGGAGGGGCCAGACTACTCTTCTTCAGTCTCACTTCATATGGGAGGGGCCAGACTACTCTTCTTCAGTCTCATTTCATGTAGGAGGGGCCAGACTACTCTTCTTCAGTCTCATTTTACATAGAGGTACCAGGCTACTCTTCTTCAGTATCACTTCACATGGGAGGGTCCAGACATATCTACTTCAGTCTCACTTCACATGAGAGGGTTCAGACTACTATACTTCAGTTTCACTTTACATGGGAGGGGCCAAACTACTCTTCTTCAGTCTCATTTCATGTAGGAGGGGCCAGACTACTCTTCTTCAGTCTCACTTCATATGGGAGGGGCCAGACTACTCTTCTTCAGTCTTATTTCATGTAGGAGGGGCCAGACTACTCTTCTTCAGTCTCACTTCATATGGGAGGGGCCAGACTACTCTTCTTCAGTCTCATTTCATGTAGGAGGGGCCAGACTACTCTTCTTCAGTCTCACTTCATATGGGAGGGGCCAGACTACTCTTCTTCAGTCTCATTTCATGTAGGAGGGGCCAGACTACTCTTCTTCAGTCTCACTTCATATGGGAGGGGCCAGACTACTCTACTTCAGTCTCATTTCATGTAGGAGGGGCCAGACTACTCTTCTTCAGTCTCACTTCATATGGGAGGGGCCAGACTACTCTTTTTCAGTCTCATTTCATGTAGGAGGGGCCAGACTACTCTTCTTCAGTCTCACTTCATATGGGAGGGGCCAGACTACTCTTTTTCAGTCTCATTTCATGTAGGAGGGGCCAGACTACTCTTCTTCACTCACACTTAATATGGAAGGGGCCAGATTACTCTTCTTCAGTCTAATTTAATTAGTAAATGTAGCTGAGCTGCTCTACCAAATGCAACCTGTGGACAGGGATGGTACTGTTCAGGAACAAAAAACCAGGTTTTTACAATTTTTAAAAGTTCCTTTAAGTGGAAACTTTTTGTGCTGTCTTACCATCGTGTGCACACAGCCTTACACTCCAGATCACGCTTAACATTCCCTTTTTACTGCTTTTTTTATCTTATCATTTTTAATGAATACTCACG
This sequence comes from Ranitomeya imitator, assembly GCF_032444005.1. Taxonomy (NCBI): domain Eukaryota; kingdom Metazoa; phylum Chordata; class Amphibia; order Anura; family Dendrobatidae; genus Ranitomeya; species Ranitomeya imitator. The sequence goes on along the minus strand of NC_091291.1, from coordinate 19,858,905 downwards.
TCATAACAACAGCCTCCACGACACTGGGTGATTACTATGGTGGTGCATGGTCTGCAGTATAATGTGGTAGTCACCTACTTGTAAACCATTGATATACTAGAAAATAATGTAGGCACAGACAGTACTGCCTCCCTGTCTCTACGTTCCAGGGAAACAGTTTCCTCTCTATCTGGATTGTACTAGAAAGATGAATTTGGGATTTTAAGCCTAACAGCCAATGTATCCTTGTTGACCATTGCAACCAATCAGAGCTGTGCTTTAATTTACTAATGTGCTCTTGGAAAATGTTAGCTGCGTTCTGATTGGCTGCTGTAGACAACAAAGGTTTCTTCCCCAGTTTTGATAGATTAGTCTGTCTATTGCCTAATGTCCTAGTAACTTGATCCTAGGTGTCAGTACGAGTACGGAAATACTAAATGTATACAGTTTTTCTTTTTTTACGGCTTTTATAACATTCAAAAAAAATTTTTTTACATTTTCCTACAGTTTATCTGTTTTTTACTTTTACATCGGTCAAGCTCGTGTGATGGCTTGTTTTTTTTTGTGTTTCGAGATGTAATTTTTAATGGTATTATTTTGGGGAGAGGGAAAAACTGCAATTCCGGTGTTTCGATTTTTTTCTTTTCTTTCTGGCGTTTACCGTAAGGGTTAATTATTTTTATAGTTTCATTGGACTTTTAAGGACACCACAATGTTAAAAAGAAATTTCTTGAATTTCTTGGTTCATTTGTTCATTTATATTTGAATTGGGAGAAAGGGGTGATTTATATGTTCACGTTATTTTTTTTCTTATTTTAACTACGTTTTATATATATATATATATATAGATATATATATATCTATATATATATATATATATATATATATATATATATATAGATATATATATACCGGTATATATATATATATATATTTTATTTTTATTTTTTTTATATACCGGTATATTTTTTTCTTATTTTAACTACGTTTTATATATATATATATATATATATATATATATATATATATATATATATATATATATATATATATATATATATATATATATTTATACACCTTATATATTTTTTTTTTATTGTTAATAATATTTTTCCCCCCGGAGGACTGCCCAGCAATCGTTTAGTATTGGAGTGAATGGTAAACATTACAATCTCCCATGAAGCACTGTCATAGAAGCTCCAAGATGGCGGAGATAAGGGCCTTCAGCTGACTTTAGACTGCCATGTTAACCCACTGGCAACTCATGAGTGACTTCGGCATCTAATTGGTTAAACAGCAACTCCATTCACAGATTTAACTAATCCCCGCTGCCTCCTCCTGCTTGACTGAGGTCTCCATTGACTGATATCACACAGCATAGAGGCGGTCGGTCAAGCAGAAGGAGGCAGCGCTGGGCTTGGAATAGAGCTGGAGTGACAGAGGCTACAGATTTACTGTAATTCTTCAGTTTTGGGGGTGAAATCTTGCTGTCAGATTCCCTTTAATAACTGACAGCTATCTTTCTATATGCATTATTGGACTCCACCCACTGGACTCTTGAGCTCAGAGTGAGCAGGAATTTAAGCGAATCAAATAAGTTAAATGTACATATCAACCTACTCAGTGCCTCCTGCTCTACATCATGCTGCCAGCAGATTGAACCACATATACAATGTGACACATTCCCTTCAAATTCAGTCTCACTTCATTCGGGTGGGGCCATACTACTCTTCTTCAGTCTCATTTCATGTAGGAGGGGCCAGACTAGTCTTCTTCAGTCTACTTTCATTCGGGAGGGGCCAGATTACTCTTCTTCAGTCTACTTTCATTCGGGAGGGGCCAGACTACTCTTCTTCAGTCTATTTTCATGTAGGAGGGGCCAGACTACTCTTCTTCAGTCTACTTTCATTCGGGAGGGGCCAGACTACTCTTCTTCAGTCTCATTTCATGTAGGAGGGGCCAGACTACTCTTCTTCAGTCTACTTTCATTCGGGAGGGGCCAGACTACTCTTCTTCAGTCTTATTTCATGTAGGAGGGGCCAGACTACTCTTCTTCAGTCTCACTTCATATGGGAGGGGCCAGACTACTCTTCTTCAGTCTCATTTCATGTAGGAGGGGCCAGACTACTCTTCTTCAGTCTGTTTTCATTCGGGAGGGGCCAGACTACTCTTCTGCAGTCTAATTTCATTTGGGAGGGGCCAGACTACTCTTCTTCAGTCTACTTTCATTCGGGAGGGGCCAGACTACTCTTCTTCAGTCTCATTTCATGTAGGAGGGGCCAGACTACTCTTCTTCAGTCTAATTTCATTTGGGAGGGGCCAGACTACTCTTCTTCAGTCTATTTTCATTTGGGAGGGGCCTGACTACTCTTCTGCAGTCTAATTTCATTCGGGAGGGGCCAGACTACTCTTCTGCATCTAATTTCATTTGGGATGGGCCTGACTACTCTTCTGCAGTCTAATTTAATTTGGGAGGGGCTAGACTACTGTTCCGCCATCTAGTTTCTTGTAGAGGGGGCCAGACTACTCTTATTCAGTGTCATTTCATTTGTGAGGGACCAGACTACTCTTCTTCAATCTCACTTCACATTTGAAGGGCCAGACTACTCTTCTTCAGTCTCACTTCACATTTGAAGGGCCAGACTACTCTTCTTCAGTCTCACTTCACATGGGAGGGACCAGACTACACTTCTTAAGTTTCATTTCTTTTAGGAGGGGCCAGACTACTGTTCTTCAGTCTCATTTCATGTAGAAGAGGCCACACTATATTTCTTTAATGTCACTTTATAATAGAGGGCTAGTCTACCCTTCTTCAGTCTGACTTCGCTTGGAAGGGGGCCAGACTACTCTTCTTCAGTCTCATTTTACATAGAGGTACCAGGCTACTCTTCTTCAGTATCACTTCACATGGGAGGGTCCAGACATATCTACTTCAGTCTCACTTCACATGAGAGGGTTCAGACTACTATACTTCAGTTTCATTTTACATGGGAGGGGCCAAACTACTCTTCTTCAGTCTCATTTCATGTAGGAGGGGCCAGACTACTCTTCTTCAGTCTCACTTCATATGGGAGGGGCCAGACTACTCTTCTTCAGTCTCATTTCATGTAGGAGGGGCCAGACTACTCTTCTTCAGTCTCACTTCATATGGGAAGGGCCAGACTACTCTTCTTCAGTCTCATTTCATGTAGGAGGGGCCAGACTACTCTTCTTCAGTCTCACTTCATATGGGAGGGGCCAGACTACTCTTCTTCAGTCTCATTTCATGTAGGAGGGGCCAGACTACTCTTCTTCAGTCTCACTTCATATGGGAGGGGCCAGACTACTCTTCTTCAGTCTTATTTCATGTAGGAGGGGCCAGACTACTCTTCTTCAGTCTCACTTCATATGGGAGGGGCCAGACTACTCTTCTTCAGTCTCATTTCATGTAGGAGGGGCCAGACTACTCTTCTTCAGTCTCATTTTACATAGAGGTACCAGGCTACTCTTCTTCAGTATCACTTCACATGGGAGGGTCCAGACATATCTACTTCAGTCTCACTTCACATGAGAGGGTTCAGACTACTATACTTCAGTTTCACTTTACATGGGAGGGGCCAAACTACTCTTCTTCAGTCTCATTTCATGTAGGAGGGGCCAGACTACTCTTCTTCAGTCTCACTTCATATGGGAGGGGCCAGACTACTCTTCTTCAGTCTTATTTCATGTAGGAGGGGCCAGACTACTCTTCTTCAGTCTCACTTCATATGGGAGGGGCCAGACTACTCTTCTTCAGTCTCATTTCATGTAGGAGGGGCCAGACTACTCTTCTTCAGTCTCACTTCATATGGGAGGGGCCAGACTACTCTTCTTCAGTCTCATTTCATGTAGGAGGGGCCAGACTACTCTTCTTCAGTCTCACTTCATATGGGAGGGGCCAGACTACTCTACTTCAGTCTCATTTCATGTAGGAGGGGCCAGACTACTCTTCTTCAGTCTCACTTCATATGGGAGGGGCCAGACTACTCTTTTTCAGTCTCATTTCATGTAGGAGGGGCCAGACTACTCTTCTTCAGTCTCACTTCATATGGGAGGGGCCAGACTACTCTTTTTCAGTCTCATTTCATGTAGGAGGGGCCAGACTACTCTTCTTCACTCACACTTAATATGGAAGGGGCCAGATTACTCTTCTTCAGTCTAATTTAATTAGTAAATGTAGCTGAGCTGCTCTACCAAATGCAACCTGTGGACAGGGATGGTACTGTTCAGGAACAAAAAACCAGGTTTTTACAATTTTTAAAAGTTCCTTTAAGTGGAAACTTTTTGTGCTGTCTTACCATCGTGTGCACACAGCCTTACACTCCAGATCACGCTTAACATTCCCTTTTTACTGCTTTTTTTATCTTATCATTTTTAATGAATACTCACGTCATAACAACAGCCTCCACGACACTGGGTGATTACTATGGTGGTGCATGGTCTGCAGTATAATGTGGTAGTCACCTACTTGTAAACCATTGATATACTAGAAAATAATGTAGGCACAGACAGTACTGCCTCCCTGTCTCTACGTTCCAGGGAAACAGTTTCCTCTCTATCTGGATTGTACTAGAAAGATGAATTTGGGATTTTAAGCCTAACAGCCAATGTATCCTTGTTGACCATTGCAACCAATCAGAGCTGTGCTTTAATTTACTAATGTGCTCTTGGAAAATGTTAGCTGCGTTCTGATTGGCTGCTGTAGACAACAAAGGTTTCTTCCCCAGTTTTGATAGATTAGTCTGTCTATTGCCTAATGTCCTAGTAACTTGATCCTAGGTGTCAGTACGAGTACGGAAATACTAAATGTATACAGTTTTTCTTTTTTTACGGCTTTTATAACATTCAAAAAAAATTTTTTTACATTTTCCTACAGTTTATCTGTTTTTTACTTTTACATCGGTCAAGCTCGTGTGATGGCTTGTTTTTTTTTGTGTTTCGAGATGTAATTTTTAATGGTATTATTTTGGGGAGAGGGAAAAACTGCAATTCCGGTGTTTCGATTTTTTTCTTTTCTTTCTGGCGTTTACCGTAAGGGTTAATTATTTTTATAGTTTCATTGGACTTTTAAGGACACCACAATGTTAAAAAGAAATTTCTTGAATTTCTTGGTTCATTTGTTCATTTATATTTGAATTGGGAGAAAGGGGTGATTTATATGTTCACGTTATTTTTTTTCTTATTTTAACTACGTTTTATATATATATATATATATAGATATATATATATCTATATATATATATATATATATATATATATATATATATAGATATATATATACCGGTATATATATATATATATATTTTATTTTTATTTTTTTTATATACCGGTATATTTTTTTCTTATTTTAACTACGTTTTATATATATATATATATATATATATATATATATATATATATATATATATATATATATATATATATATATTTATACACCTTATATATTTTTTTTTTATTGTTAATAATATTTTTCCCCCCGGAGGACTGCCCAGCAATCGTTTAGTATTGGAGTGAATGGTAAACATTACAATCTCCCATGAAGCACTGTCATAGAAGCTCCAAGATGGCGGAGATAAGGGCCTTCAGCTGACTTTAGACTGCCATGTTAACCCACTGGCAACTCATGAGTGACTTCGGCATCTAATTGGTTAAACAGCAACTCCATTCACAGATTTAACAAAACTGTCTATGGGAGAAATAAAAAAGCTACCCTGTGTTGCATTGTCTTTGATTGGTTGCAGAATGAGTTAACTGAGAATCAATCAGTGAGCTCATTCTGACAGTAGACATTGTAACTCTTTCTCTGACTTTTTCTGCGCTCCTATCAGCGGATTGAAGACCACATTAAAGATAAACGTGCACTAAAAAAAGTTTGTAACAGCTAAAATGTGCAACAATTTTAATAAACCCGTTTGTTGTCATTTCACCCCAGTGCCCTCGCAGTATTTAGAATCATTCATCTTTTTTTATTTTTGCTTGCGCACATCCATATATTTGGTGTGGTATATACTCAAGTTAATTACCCAAATCTAGAAGAAACTTTGGAGAACTTAAAAAAACTCATTCCATAAATCTTTTGAAACTTTTTGGAATTGTAATAATCTAATTTAGTCGGTATGACAACTCCTTCATATAGCTTTGGAGATATTACGGATCCTCCCCTAAGTTAGAGGGTTCATCTAAAGCTGTCAATGGAGAGTTGACTTTTAAACCTTTAACAATAAATTATGTCATGGCCCTGGACCTGCTTTCACTTCACCCCTGGGCTCTCACGGTATTTAGATTCAGTCATCCTTTCTTTTTTGCCTGCCTCACAAACCTATATATTTTAGTTTGGTATTTAGACAATTTACTCACCCAATTTAGAAGATATTTTGGTGGAAACAACTTCTGGGAATTGGTTCTGAAACTCTATAGCCATTTGTGTAGAAAACAGGTTATGACACCTGCAAAAATAATTGATGTCACTGCCTTGCAACTTCTGTCACTTCACCCCTGGGCCCTCAAAGTACTTAGATTCAATCATTCCTTATTTATCGTTTGGCTCACAAATCCATATATTTGGTCCGGCGTATACTCAAGTTAATCACCCCGATCTAGAAGAAACTTTTCTAGAAGAATCTTCTGTGAACTTTAATTTAATACATCCTTTGAAATATCACAGATCCCTGGATCATTGCTGAGGATTTTATTCTCTTCTTCATGAAAGTTTCCCACTGTGCCACGGAAATTTAGGTCAGCCACTCGCTGAATACTGTTAGGGTTTTTTTTTTTACAGTCTTCCCCTAATATCACTTATACACTTAATTCAGGGGTCCAAAAATTGTAATAATACTTTACAGATATCTGGGCTGTCTCCCATGAGAACAAAAGATTGGGCATGTTAAACTCCAACATGCCTGATCCTAGTCTAACCTTACTGAGCTATGCTATAGAGTTGTTGTTTTTTTCTTTATGCTATAGTGTCTGTCTCATCTCCTTTTCTCCGTGATCCCATTTTGATCTTTTCTTTTTCTTTTCCTCCAGGTTCTCCGGTGTCATTCAGGTAAGGAGATCATGTCCTCATCAGCCGCTCGTCCTGTCAGCACATCGCTCTGTCCCTGAGACCCTTAACCTGTGAAGAAAAAATATGTCACAGGTGAGGTTCTGAGGAGCCGGGCGTCGTGTGTTACTGCAGCAACAGGAATCGGGCGAATGATATCCCATGATGCCTCACGCTATCAGGGCAATTAAGGACAATATGGCGGCATATGGTATAACCCTATAAGAAACACTTACAGGAGCCACAACTGAAGCGTCTGTGCTCCCCCTGTACTCCCAGCAGTATCCTACTACTACTCCAGTGTGAGTCCCAACGAGGACAGAGACTAATAAAGGCACCAATGTGACGGAGCAATGGGAGCTATGGAAAGGGACAAGTAAAAATGATGACTATAGATGAGAACCAATATGAGGGAGAGTATGGATGCGGACCGATGGAGTGATGACTATAGATGAGGACCGATGGAGAGATGACTATAGATGGGGACCGATGGAGTGATGACTATGAATAGGAACCGATGGAGTGATGATTATAGATAGGGACCGATAGAGTGATGACTATGGATGGGGGCCAATGGAGGGATGACTATGGAAGGGAACGATGGAGGGATGACTATGGATAGGGACCGATAGAGTGATGACTATGGATATGGAACGATGGAGTGATGCCAATAGATGGGGACCGATGGAGTGATGACTATGGATGGAGACAGATGGAGTGATGACTATAGATGAGGACCAATGGAGTCATGACTATGGATGGAGACAGATGGAGTGATGACAATAGATGGGGACCGATGGAGTAATGACTATAGATGGGGACCGAGGGAGTAATGAATATGGATGGGGACCGATGGAGAGATGACTATAGATGAGGACCGATGGAGAGATGACTATGAATAGGAACCGATGGAGTGATGCCTATGGATGGAGACCGCTGGAGTGATGACTATAGATGGTGACCGATGGAGTGATGACTATAGATAGGGACCGATAGAATGATGACTATAGATGGGGGCCAATGGAGGGATGACTATGGATAGGGACCGATGGAGTGATGACTATGGATAGGGACCAATGAAGTGATGACTATAGATGGTGACCGATGTAGTGATGACTATGGATGGGAACGATGGAGTGATAACTATAGATGGTGACCGATGGAGTGATGACTATGAATAGGGACTGATGGAGTGATGACTATAGATGGGGACCGATGGAGTGATGACTATAGACGGGGACCGATGGAGTAATGACTATGGATGGGGACCGATGGAGTGATGACTATGGATGGGGACCGATGGGGTGATGACTATAGATGGGGACCGATGGAGTGATGACTATAGATGGGGACCGATGGGGTGATGACTATAGATGGGGACCGATGGAGTGATGACTATAGATGGGGACCGATGGAGTAATGACTATGGATGGGGACCGATGGAGTGTTGACTATAGATGGGGACCGATGGAGTGATGACTATAGATGGGGACCGATGGAGTGATGACTATGGATGGGGACCGATGGAGTGATGACTATGGATGGGGACCGATGGAGTAATGACTATGGATGGGGACCGATGGAGTGTTGACTATAGATGGGGACCGATGGAGTGATGACTATAGATGGGGACCGATGGAGTGATGACTATAGATGGGGACCGATGGAGTGATGACTATGGATGGGGACCGATGGAGTGATGACTATGGATGGGGACCGATGGAGTGATGACTATGGATGGGGACCGATGGAGTGATGCCTATGGATGGGGACCGATAGAGTGATGACTATGGATGGAGTCCGATGGAGTGATGACTATAGATGGGGACCGATGGAGTGATGACTATGGATAGGGACCGATGGAGTGATGACTATGGATGGAGTCCGATGTAGTGATGACTATGGATAGGGACTGATGGAGTGATGACTATGGATGGAGTCCGATGTAGTGATGACTATGGATAGGGACCGATGGAGTGATGACTATGGATGGAGTCCGATGGAGTGATGACTATAGATGGGGACCGATGGATTGATGACTATGGCTAGGGAACGATGGAGTGATGCCTATAGATGGAGACCAATGGAGTGATGATTATGGATGGGGACCGATGGAGTTATGACTATAGATGGGGACCAGGGGAGTGATGACCATGGAAGGGAACGATGGAGTGATGACTATAGATGGGGACCGATGGAGTGATGACTATAGATGGGGACCGATGGAGTGATGACTATGGATGGGGACCGATGGAGTGATGCCTATGGATGGGGACCGATAGAGTGATGACTATGGATGGAGTCCGATGGAGTGATGACTATAGATGGGGACCGATGGAGTGATGCCTATGGATGGAGTCCGATGGAGTGATGACTATGGATAGGGACCGATGGAGTGATGCCTATGGATGGAGTCCGATGGAGTGATGACTATGGATAGGGACCGATGGAGTGATGACTATGGATGGAGTCCGATGTAGTGATGACTATGGATAGGGACCGATGGAGTGATGACTATGGATGGAGTCCGATGTAGTGATGACTATGGATAGGGACCGATGGAGTGATGACTATGGATGGAGTCCGATGGAGTGATGACTATAGATGGGGACCGATGGATTGATGACTATGGCTAGGGAACGATGGAGTGATGCCTATAGATGGAGACCAATGGAGTGATGATTATGGATGGGGACCGATGGAGTTATGACTATAGATGGGGACCAGGGGAGTGATGACCATGGAAGGGAACGATGGAGTGATGACTATAGATGGAGACCAATGGAGTGATGATTATGGATGGGGACCGATCGACTGATGGCTATAAATGGAGACCAATGGAGTGATGGCTATGGATGGGGACTGATGGACTGATGACTATAGATGGGGATTGATTTAGTGAGGCCTATGAATGGGGACTGATGGAGTGATGACTATAGATGGGGACCGATGGAGTGATGACTATGGATGGGGACCGATGGGGTGATGACTATAGATGGGGACCGATGGAGTGATGACTATAGATGGGGACCGATGGAGTAATGACTATGGATGGGGACCGATGGAGTGATGACTATAGATGGGGACCGATGGAGTGATGACTATAGATGGGGACCGATGGAGTGATGACTATGGATGGGGACCGATGGAGTGATGCCTATGGATGGGGACCGATAGAGTGATGACTATGGATGGAGTCCGATGGAGTGATGACTATAGATGGGGACCGATGGAGTGATGCCTATGGATGGAGTCCGATGGAGTGATGACTATGGATAGGGACCGATGGAGTGATGCCTATGGATGGAGTCCGATGGAGTGATGACTATGGATAGGGACCGATGGAGTGATGACTATGGATGGAGTCCGATGTAGTGATGACTATGGATAGGGACCGATGGAGTGATGACTATGGATGGAGTCCGATGTAGTGATGACTATGGATAGGGACCGATGGAGTGATGACTATGGATGGAGTCCGATGGAGTGATGACTATAGATGGGGACCGATGGATTGATGACTATGGCTAGGGAACGATGGAGTGATGCCTATAGATGGAGACCAATGGAGTGATGATTATGGATGGGGACCGATGGAGTTATGACTATAGATGGGGACCAGGGGAGTGATGACCATGGAAGGGAACGATGGAGTGATGACTATAGATGGAGACCAATGGAGTGATGATTATGGATGGGGACCGATCGACTGATGGCTATAAATGGAGACCAATGGAGTGATGGCTATGGATGGGGACTGATGGACTGATGACTATAGATGGGGATTGATTTAGTGAGGCCTATGAATGGGGACTGATGGAGTGAGGACTATAGAAGGGAATGATGGAGTGATGACTATGGATGGGGACCGATGGCGTGATGACTATGGATGGGGACCGATGGCGTGATGACTATAGATGGGGATTGATGGAGTGAGGCCTATGGATGGGGACCGATGGAGTGAGGATTATAGAAGGGAATGATGGAGTGATGACTATGGATGGGGACCGATGGCGTGATGACTATGGATAGGGACCGATGGCGTGATGACTATGGATGGAGTCCGATGGAGTGATGTCTATAGATGGGGACCGATGGATTGATGACTATGGATGGAGTCCGATGGAGTGATGACTATAGATGGGGACCGATGGAGTGATGACTATAGATGGGGACCGATGGACTGATGACTATGGATAGGGACCGATGGAGTGATGACTATAGATGGGGACCGATGGAGTGATGACTATGGAAGGGAACAATGGAGTGATGACTATAAATGGAGACCAATGGAGTGATGAGTATGGATGGAGACCAATGTAGTGATGACTATAGATGGGGTCCAGTGGAGTGATGACTATGGAAGGGAATGATGGAGTGATGACTATAGATGGGGACCGATGGAATGATGACTTTGAATAGGGAACGATGGAGTGATGACTATAGATGGGGACCGATGGAATGATGACTTTGAATAGGGAACGATGGAGTGATGACTATAGATGGAGACCAATGGAGTGATGACTATGGACGGGGACTGAAGGAGTGATGACTATGGATGGGGACAGATGGAGTGATGACTATGGATAGGGACTGATTCAGTGATGACTATGGACAGGGAGTGATGACTATGGACAGGGACTGATGTAAGCGATGACTGTGGATAGAGACCGATGGAGTGATGACTATGGATAGGGAGCAATGAAGTGATGACTATGGATGGGGACTGATGGAGTGATGACTATAGATGGAGACCGATGGAGTGATGCCTATAGATGGGGACCGATGGAATTATGACTATAGATGGGGACCAGTGGAGGGATGACTATGGAACGGAACGATAGAGTGATGTCTATGGATGGGGACCGATGGAGTGATGACTATGGATAGGGAACGGTAGAGTGATGACTATGGATGGGGACCGATGGAGTGATGACTATGGATAGGGAACGATAGAGTGATGACTATGGATGGGGACCGATGGAGTGATGACTATGAATAGGGACCGATGTAAGTGATGACTATGGATAGGGACCGATGTAAGTGATGACTATGGATAGGGACTGATGTAAGCGCTGACTATGGATAGGGACCACTATGGATGATGACTATAGAAAGAAACCAATATGAATGATGAGTTTAGATAAGGACTTATAGGTTAGGACTAGTGCGAACATAATATGAAAGACAACTATGAATAGTGACCAAGATGAATGATGACTATGGATATGGAGTAATATGAATTATAAGAATGGATTAGGACTAATTCGAATGACACTTATGAATATGGGCTAAGATGAATGATGACTATCAGCACTGCAATGATATGCATGAATAAAGACCATGATGAATGAAAAGAAATCAATGAACTGAGATTATAGATAAAGACCAAGATTAATTATAAATATAGATAAAATCTAATGTGAATGGCAACTAGTAATAGTGACCAAGATGAATTATGACTATAGATACGACTGATGATGAATGATGACTATAGATAAGTACCAAGATGATGAATGATGACTATAGATAAGTACAAAGATGAATGATGACTATAGATAAGGACCAAGCTGAATGATGACTATAGATAAAGACCAATCTGAATGATGACTATAGATAAGTACCAAGATGAATGATGACTATAGATAAGAACCAACATGAATGATGGCTATAGATAAGTACCAAGATGAATGATGGCTATAGATAAGTACCAAGATGAATGATGGCTATAGATAAGTACCAAGATGAATGATGGCTATAGATGAGGACCAAAATGAATGATGGCTATAGATAAGAACCAACATGAATGATGACTGTAGATAAGACTGAAGATAAAAGATAAGTGTAGATAAGGACCAAGATGAGTTTCAAATACGAGTACAAACAATACAATTGACAGCTGTGGATCAGGACCAAGTTGTCCTTATGTGCAAATCATGAGGCCCAGATCAGACCCCATGATTATAAGGGACATTATAAACACCCTCTCCCCAATTTAAAGTGCCGAAATGAGCAGTATAGATGACCCTCCATCCAGCAGGACCCCCCACCCAGCAGGACCCCCACCCAGCAGGATCCCTTACCCAGCTGTGCAGCAGAACCGAGAAGGAATCAACCACATTGCTGCCGTCATTTTTGGGGCCTTCTAACAGATGTTGGGGGCAGCAGAACTGAACCACATGACGTCCTGCCGGTTGTGTCCTCTATGTAGATTTACAGTCTGATTGTTTTATACTTTTTTTTTTCATATTGATATTTTGAATAAACGATAATAAAAGAAATTGTCGTCATTTACTGATCTCTGAAATATGTGGAAACACCACCAGGATGTGATCAGGAAAAAAAAGTGAACCCATCATATGAACAACGCTAGAATAAAACATGGGTTGTCCTGCACCAAGAGAAGAATGTAATGCACCTGACAAGGTTTTTTTTACTTTTTATATATTTTAGTGGTTACAAAAAAATCTAAACTTTTTTTTTTTTTTTTTTTTAAATAATAATAATAATAATAATAATTTTATTTATATAGCGCCAACATATTCCGCAGCGCTTTACAAATTATAGAGGGGACTTGTACAGACAATAGACATTACAGCATAACAGAAATACAGTTCAAAACAGATACCAGGAGGAGTGAGGGCCCTGCTGCTCGCAAGCTACAAACTATGAGGAAAAGGGGAGACACGAGAGGTGGATGGTAACAATTGCTTTAGTTATTCGGACCGGCCATAGTGTAAGGCTCAGGTGTTCATGTAAAGCTGCATGAACCAGTTACCTGCCTAAGTATGTAGCAGTACAGACACCGAGGGCTAATACTGCATAAAGTGTATGAGAACATGATGCGAGGAACCTTTTTTTTTTTTTTTTTTTTTTTTTTATTATAAATAGGCCACACAGGGATCGTTAGGTTAATGCATTGAGGCGGTAGGCCAGTCTGAACAAATGAGTTTTTAGGGCACGCTTAAAACTGTGGGGATTGGGGATTAATCGTATTAACCTAGGTAGTGCATTCCAAAGAATCGGCGCAGCACGTGTAAAGTCTTGGAGACGGGAGTGGGAGGTTCTGATTATTGAGGATGCTAACCTGAGGTCATTAGCGGAGCGGAGGGCACGGGTAGGGTGGTAGACTGATACCAGGGAGGAGATGTAGGGTGGTGCTGAGCCATGGAGTGCTTTGTGGATGAGGGTAGTAGTTTTGTACTGGATTCTGGAGTGGATAGGTAGCCAGTGTAATGACTGGCACAGGGTAGAGGCATCGGTGTAACGGTTGGTGAGGAATATGATCCTGGCTGCAGCATTCAGGACAGATTGGAGCGGGGAGAGTTTTGCAAGAGGGAGACCGATTAGTAGAGAGTTACAATAGTCCAGACGAGAATGAATAAGTGAAACAGTCAGAGTTTTTGCAGAGTCGAAATTAAGAAAAGGGCGAATTCTAGAAATGTTTTTGAGATGCAGGTAAGAAGAGCGAGCCAGTGATCGGATGTAGGGGGTGAATGAAAGGTCAGAATCAAGGATGACCCCAAGGCAGCGGGCATGTTGCTTTGGAGTAATGGTGGAACCGCACACGGAGATGGCAATGTCAGGCAAAGGTAGGTTAGTAGAGGGAGAGAACACGAGGAGTTCAGTTTTTGACAGGTTTAGTTTCAGATAGAGGGAGGACATGATGTTAGAGACAGCGGTAAGACAATCACTGGTGTTTTCTAAAAAGGTCGGTGTGATATCGGGAGCAGAAGTGTATAATTGGGTGTCGTCAGCATAGAGATGGTACTGGAAACCAAATCTACTGATTGTTTGTCCAATAGGGGCAGTATACAACGAGAAGAGTAGGGGGCCTAGGACTGATCCTTGAGGAACCCCAACAGTAAGGGGAAGGTGAGAGGAGGAGGAACCAGCAAAACATACAGTGAAGGATCGGTCAGAGAGATAGGAGGAGAACCAGGAGAGAACGGTGTCCTTGAGGCCGATGGAGCGGAGCATAGTGAGGAGGAGCTGATGATCCACAGTGTCGAATGCTGCAGAGAGATCCAAGAGAATTAGCATGGAGTAGTGACCATTAGATTTAGCTGTTAGTAGGTCATTAGAGACTTTAATGAGGGCAGTTTCAGTAGAGTGTAAAGAGCGGAAGCCAGATTGAAGAGGGTCGAGAAGAGAGTTATCTGAGAGATAGCGGGTAAGACGGGAGTGGACCAGGCGTTCGAGGAGTTTAGAGATGAAGGGAAGATTAGAGACAGGTCTATAATTAGCGGCACAGTTTTGATCGAGGGATGGTTTTTTAAGTAATGGATGTATGATGGCATGCTTAAATGAGGAGGGAAAAATACCGGAAGTGAGGGAAAGGTTGAATATTTTTGTTAGGTGAGAGGTGATAGCCGGGGAAAGGGACTGGAGGAGATGTGACGGAATGGGGTCACTGATGCAAGTGGTCGGGCGAGAAGATGCAAGGAGCCTGCTTACTTCTTCTTCTGTAACTGCTTCAAAGTCAGAGAGTGAACTAGATGCAGTGGGGGAGGGAGGACAGTGCATGGTATGAAGAGATTGGGAGATGATTTCCTGTCGAATGTGGTCAATTTTTTCTTTGAAGTAATTGGCCAGATCGTCAGCACGGAGATCCGTGGTTGGGGCCTGCTCTCTTGGGTTGAGTAGGGACTGGAACGTGTCAAAAAGACGTTTAGGGTTATTGGACAGGGAGGTGATGAGGGTGTTGAAGTAGGTTTGTTTGGAGAGGTGAAGGGCAGAATTGTATGTCTTTAGCATGAACTTATAATGGATGAAATCTTCGGGTAGATTAGATTTTCTCCACAGACGTTCTGCGCACCTGGAGCACCGCTGCAGGAAACGTGTTTGCAGCGTGTGCCACGGTTGTTGCCGTCTGTGCCGAGTTGTTTTATGTATAGGAGGAGCAGCTTCATCCAGAGCACTTTGCAGGGTTTCATTGTAATGCTTCAATGCAGAATCAGGACATGAGATGGAGGAAATAGGGGCCAATGAGGACTGCAAGTTCATCATAAGTTTCTGGGTGTTAATGGCCTGTATGTTTCTATAGGTGTGGAAAGTGGGGGTGACCTGAGCGGGATGGCAGTTCTTGATAGAGAATGAAAGAAGGTTGTGGTCAGAGAGCGGGAGAGGGGAGTTTGTGAAGTCATCCACTGAGCAAAGTCGGGAGAAGACCAAGTCAAGGGAGTTTCCATCTTCATGCGTTGGAGAGTTAGTATGCTGCGAGAGGCCAAAAGAGGAGGATAGAGATAAAAGGTGAGAAGCAGATGGGGTTTAAAGTGATTTGTCGCCTTTTTCTGAGACCCAGTAACATTTTTTTTCTGTCTGTACTACAAAAAACGAAATAAAAAAGACAGCACCGCACCTGCAACAAGCAGGACAATGTCCTATGGAACTCACGGATTAAGAAAAGAGAATGTTTAAATTAAGACGAGGTGGGTGAGGGGCCGGTGTAGCCTGCTGAGCTGGGAGCTCTGCCATATTCAGGCAACACACATGAAGGAGACCCAACTTGGAGTACAAACATTTCCCTAAATTGTTGCCACACACCACTAAAGTGTCATTGATTTCCCCAGAGTAGAAATATTATAATTGCAATTAAAAAAAAAAACAAAACTTCTGTTACTGTATGGTCTACTCGACTCCCTTTCTTTGGAAGCCGCACAGTGGTATTATTTTTTTTATTATAGCGCCATTTATTCCATGGCGTTTTACATGTGAGAAGGGGTGTACATAATAATAAGGACAATAATCTTAAACAATGCTAGTCACAACTGGTACAGGAGGAGAGAGGACCCTGGCCATGAGGGCTCAAAATCTTCAAGGGATGGGTGAGGATACACTAAGTGAGGGTAGTGTCACGACTCAGCTTTCGGGTGACCCGGGACCAGGGGCTACTTCCCTGTCCGTAACACTAGGGGCCGCCCCAGCTCGCCCTATTCCCCAGGATACTTCTGAAGGTGATGATGCCGGGGCCGCCACCCTTGCCTTATCTCCTCAATCAGCCCTCCGTCTGTTCACTTCCCCCACCCAGGGTAGAAGGGCGCTATTGTGCACTGCAGTACACCAACCCGACAAACAAGGCAACACAAAAAAGGATAAACTGAAATACCAAGCATACAAGTATTCACTCACATATAACAGAGGAATGCATCGGGGAGTGGAGGACAGGGAAAAACCAAGGTAAGAGGAGGGAAGGGAATAATCACACTTACAAACCACGGAACAGTCACAGATAACTCCTCCAAAACTCCTCATATAAACTCCTCTCCACCAAGCCATGCTGCAAAAGCTAGCTCTGACATGGGTTTTAATCAGGACCCAGATTATATAGGGAATAGGAGTGGCTAACCGAGCTCAGCTGAGAGCTCAGACTCCCAGAGTTTTCAACATCGCCGATTAACCCCTGTTCTGCTTAAAGAAATAAACACCAAAAGAAGGAGAAGTGCTTTGTTTCAGCGCAGGAGTAGGAGAAATCAGACACTGTGGTCTTCTGGCTCCTCTCTGTTGTAGTAACCCCGTGACAGGTAGAGGTGGTCCTGCAGCATTATGGTGGAACAAAGGATATTGTAGGCTGTAAGCTTGTCGGAAGAGGTGGTTTTTCAAGTTCCTTTTGAAGGTTTCCATTGTTGGCGAGAGTCTGATATGTTGTGGTACACAGTTCCAGAGTAGAGGAGATCTACTGGAGAAATCTAGTATGGGATTGTGGGAAGAGGAGATAAAAGAGGAGTACAAAAGGACATCATGTGAGGATTGGAGGTTGCGTGCAAGTACGAACTAGGTCACAGATGTATGGAGGAGACAGGTTGTGGATGGCTTTGTATGCCAAAGTTAGGGTTTTGAACAGTAGTCTCTAGGTAATAGAGACCAGTGCAGGGATTAAAAGAGGGGAAAGGCCATGGAATAGCAGGGGGACAGGTGGATTAGCCGGGCTGCAGAGTTTAGGATAGTTTGGATGGGTGCGAGAGTGCTTGAAGTGACGCCACAGAGCAGGAGGTTGCAGTAGGTGAGGCGGGAGATAATGAGGGCATGTACTCGTGTTTTTGCAGATTCATGGTTGAAGAATGTGCGGATCCAGAAGTTACTTTCGAGTTGTAGTCGGCGGAAAGTGGAAAAGGCTTGGATTTCAGATTTGAAGAAGAGATCAAAGTAAAGCTTGCAGGACTTGGGAAAGCGGGCAGCCATTGACTTTGGATAGGTCAGTTGGGGTGGTTAAATCAGCATGGATAAAATTGAATTATCTTTCCACCATCTAAGTTTTAGAAATCTAGCAGAAAAGAAAGATGAAATAGCAGACAGACATTGTGGGATTTTAATTAGTAAGAAGTAGAGTTGAGCGAATTTTTCAAAATTCGGTTCCGATTATGATCGACGGCGAATATTGTTTTGGAATATTTCACGAACACAGTCGAAAGTCATTGGAGTCAATGGGAGTAGAAATGACCGAATATGTTCGAAACCGATCATCAAACATAAATTCAGCACGAATAGGGTAACAATATGGCACGAGCATGGCAAATTCAGCTTCGGCTACTGATTCCGAACATATTCGCTCAACTAAGAAGGTAATTTCAGGTCAGGTGAGGTAGATCTGTGTGTCATCAGCATAGAGGTGATGTTGAAAGCCATAAGACTCCATGAGCTGTCCCAGGCCAAAGGTGTAGATGGAGAAGAGGAAGGGTCCTAGAATTGAACCTTGGGGGACACTGACAGATGGGTGGTCAGATGAGGAGGTCGTGTGTGAGTGGGAGACACTGAATGTCATGCCTGTTAGGTATGAGGAGATCCAAGATGGGGCTAAGTCTTGGGACGCCAAGACATGAGAGAGTCTGTAGTAAGAGGGTATGGTCCACTGTGTTGAAGGCAGATGACAGGTCCTCCAAGAGAAAGACAAAGTAGTGTCTTTTGGATGTGGCGGATAGTAGGTTGTTGGTGACTTTAGTCGGGGCAGTTTCAGTGGAATGATGCTGTCGAAAGCCAGATTGTAAGCGGTCAAAGAGGGTGCAGGTGAGAGGTGGGACGACAGTTCAAAATGGATGTGTTCCAGTAGTTTTGAGGCATAGGAGAGAAGTGATATGGGGCAATAGCTATACACAAAGGATGGGTCAAGAGAGGGCTTTTTGATGATGGGTGTGACTGAGGTATGTTTGAAGTATGAGGGGAAGACAACAGTTGTTAGGGGAAGCTTGAAGAGGTGAGTTAAGGTTGGGATGAAGACTGTGTTAAGGTTTGGTATGAGGTGGGACGGGATTGGGTCAAGTTTACAGGTATTGAGACGTGATTTGGAGAGTAAAAAGGAAATGTGATCTTCCGTGATGGTGGAGAAGTTGGTTTTAGAGGATGGGAGTTGAGTATTTATGAGGAGAGGCTGTGGGGACTTTAGGCAAAAGCTTTGTCTTATGTTGTCAATCTTCTGCTTGAAGAATTAGGCAAAGTCTTCAACTGATATGAGTGTAGAGGGAGGGGGAGCTTTGGGATGGAGGAGAGAATTGAAAGTACTGAATAGCTGTTTAGGGTTGTGAGACAGGGATGATATGAGGGATGAGAAGTAGGTTTGTTTTGCTGCAGTGATTAATTGTACAGCATTTTGACAATTTCTGTTACTGGACAGGCTACTCGACTCCCTTTTTTTGGCAGCCTCACAACGGTAAGCTTTGTAGACGAGGGCCAGAAAGAACGTGCTTCAGTGGATGGCAAGCTATATCAAGTGGCCTCTGCTCCTCTTCCTCCACCTTAACATCCCACATGGTACAGTTCTCAGAAGTGGCGCTCATATTACCTTTCTTTACCCCCGTGGCACAACTCTCCAACTGACTGTGGGGAACCACAGCTGGGTAAGTCGGAAGAGCTGTACACACATTCTATGCCATGATTTAGAAGTATGCGCCAAACATTCACAGATTCAAGAGGAGGAAAGCATCTGCATCGATTGTCAACATTTTTTCAGTTGGATCTGGGGTCGGACGAAGTAGGGTCTCAGCAGAATCCAGACCCTCATCACCAGACGTTAACCACCAGGAGTGGAGGTAATCTTGATGAGACTCAGATACGGTCACGCACGGTGTAGGACAGACTAAGTGCCTCACAAAGGGATAAGTGGAAGGGGTCCCAACACTAGGGAAGCGGGGAGTGGAGACCCCTAGGCAGATCTAATGTTACCCTGTCTGCCCTAAGAGATCCTAATTAGGTTCCGCACCTATCGCCGAGCAGGATACCTAATCCCTGCCAGATCCTAGCGGCAAGCCCTGCTTTGGGAAGGAAGGGATGAACGCTGGTTGAACCCCTCTAACTAAAGACAGCTAGAATAAATTAAACAAAGTCACAGCTTGAGTAGACTCAGAAACACCGATGCCCTCCAAACTCCAAAGAGGACGGTATCAGACTGCTACAGCTCCCAGCCTCAACAGGGAAGTGCAATAGAAAATATCACAGCAAGTTGGGAGGTATAAACACCCAGACCCAGGTGTGACCATTAGAGTTGGGGACGGTGGCCACTGGGTCCTAGAATCAGAAGGACCAGACAGAAGTCAGCAAAACAAACTGCTGATACCATCTGCAGACAGATGCAGTGCAATGGTCTGCAACCTCTGACACATCTTTGACAGATACCCGAGGTGCCCGTGGACTGTACTGTGCTGTCAGGGTAGGAAGAGGAGGAGGGTGATTCTCAGGGAGTGGAGTGGGAGAACAGAGAGG
Source organism: Ranitomeya imitator (assembly GCF_032444005.1). Classification (NCBI taxonomy): domain Eukaryota; kingdom Metazoa; phylum Chordata; class Amphibia; order Anura; family Dendrobatidae; genus Ranitomeya; species Ranitomeya imitator. The sequence continues at coordinate 19,838,174 of NC_091291.1, read as the reverse complement.
ATGATGATGAGGTTGTAGATCCCACTTGGTATGAACCCAGAGGCACACAGCTGAGTTGCTCAGCAGAGGATGTAGAGGAAGACAAGGAGGTTACGTTGCAGCTTCCTACACAGACACAAAGTGATGCAACCACGACAAGCATCCTAAGCCACAACTCTGTCTGTGGCAAGCAGCAGTTGCAGGTCTACAGTTGACAGGGCTGGCTAGCCTAGCCCTTTTAGGGGACCGCAAAGGATGACCCAACTCAGGTTACCTGCCAACTTTGAAAAAAACGACTGAGTAAAGGCAAATAAACAAAAAATTGACAATTCCATACATGAACTGGCACATGTGCGATCAATATGTGTTAGTCTAGGAATCTCACTGCTCTAAAATGTGGACTAGTGGACCTCGCCAACCACCGGCCACCCCATTAACCACATCTGCTACTTATTTCTCCTCCCTCAACGTGGCAAGTGTTCTTGCACAGTTCTCCATCCGCTGAACCTCCATTTGTTTACTCGCTATAGTCGTGGTGAGTGAGAGCCCATCAGCTGTTTCGGAAGTTGACATGCCTGCTCTTTTTGACCGATCTCAGACACTGAGGACATCACATCTTTCTCAATCCACCATCATATCTCCGTCTGCACCTCACTCACAGTCCAGCAGTTTGTAGTGTTTACCCTACTCCACCCTGTGACAGCACAGCAGTGAGCCCTCATTTGTGCAGTTGTAGTCACGTAAAAGATTGTTTCCTCCTACCCATGGCAAAGCTAACAGCTTGACATTCACCATCTCCAATCTACTAATAATAATAATCTTAGCTTTACAAGTCAGCAGTTCATATACAGTAAAACAGTCATAAGTTACAAAGTGAATGATAGTCCAATTAATGCCAAAATAATGACAAATCTGCTCTTCAGAGCTTACAATATACAATGAGGTAGGGTGACACAAAATACAGGTGCTTAATTAAAATGATGGTACAACCATCTTGAGGAAATGGGAGTAGATAAAGGATGCATGATGTAGTCACCAGCCAATAGTTGTAGTGCTTTTGAGGGCGGTGGAGTTTGTTGGCGAATTATGTTCAGAGAAGTAGAGAATAAGGATAGGACTTCCCAGGATAAGTGTTGTCAATTCTTGGGCCATGAAGTGCAGCAGTCAGGCATAAAGTGGTCAAAGAAGTGGGTGGGTGAGCCTGGGGGACGGTATATAACCGCTACTCTGAGGGGGAGGGGAGGGAAGACACTGATGGTGTGGACCTCAAAAGAAGAATGGCGTCCAATCAGCCTGTATTTATTTTTTGTAAAAAAAAAAAACTGGTGGTGGCAGCGAGGAGTGTGGGGTTATCGTGGAGTTAGCAGTTATATACACAAATTCCATTCAATGTTGTTCAGAGGGGTATATACCGTACGCTCACTGTTCGTTTTCCGATACCTAATTATTGGCAACAGCTTGCAACCTTCTCGTTTGATCGTCGCTCAGTGGTGTAATTGTCTGGAAGATAGCTGAGAGCTGTTCGATGGGAAGAGCACAGCGGGTGGTTCTGCGTGACCACCGACCTGTGATCTCTGTGATAATGGGATGAAATCCTTGACAAATTTGTTGGCCAATCCAATCTGTTGGCCATGGAGATACAGCCTTTCAGCCTGATGGATAGAGATAGTTTCCAAAAGCTGATGGCCATCGCAGCCCCCAGTACCAGTTACCCAATCGCCATTACTTATTTAAGAAATGTGCCTGCGCTACAATCAGCATGTCGCAAACAACATCATCCATTCCCTAAAAAAATCTATGTCTACCAGGGTGCATTTCACCATTGACACCTGGACGAGCAAACATGGGCAGGGGTGTTGCATCTCGTTGACTGGGCACTGGATTACTCTGGTGGCTGTATGGGCAGGGGCTGCTCCACAAGTCTTGGAATCCCCAAGGCTTGCAGGGTGCTTGGGGATGGAGAACTAAACCACTACACACCATAAGATGGATAACTAACCTACTAGACAACAGGGGTTGGAGAACTAAATTACTAAACACCTAGGGTTGGATAACGAAACCCCTCCAGACCAGAAGATGGAAAACTAAACTACTAGACAACAGGGCTTGGAGAGCTAAACTACTAAACACCTAGGGTTGGATAACAAAACCCCTACACACCAGAAGATGGATAACTAACCTACTAGACAACAGGGCTTGGAGAACTAAATTACTAAACACCTAGGGTTGGATAACGAAACCCCTACACACCAGAAGATGAAAAACTAAACTACTAGACAACAGGGCTTGGAGAGCTAAACTACTAAACACCTAGGGTTGGATAACGAAACACCTACACACCAGAAGATGGAAAACTAAACTACTAGACAACAGGGCTTGGAGAGCTAAACTACTAAACACCTAATTTTGGATAAGTAAATGACTATTCACCAAGGGATGGTGAACTAAAACACTAGACACCAAGGTTTCACTAGACATCAAATCTTGGCATCCCCAAGGCTTGAGGGACAAACCTCACTATCTAACACTTCCTCTACTACTTCAAGCTCCTCTAGGGCCTCCACCTGCACCCTCAACATTTCCCTTAATTAGACATGCGTTCCAACAGTGTATAGCGAATCTCCCCCAACTCCATATTGCACAACTAGGGCTCACTATAATACGCCAGTATTAAAATTGATATGCCTTGGAGATTGAAGTCATACAGCTCAAGAGTTGTGGACAGCTCTCCAGGCTTAGTTACAGCTGTCTCCACTGAACCTTAAGACAGTGAAGGCCATCTGCGATAAGGGTGCAAACCCATAATACTGTATGGAGGACAATGTGGTGCCCATATCACTGTATGGAGGACTATGAGGTGTCCATAATACTGTATGGAGGACTATGTGGTGCCCATAATACTGTATGGAGGACTATGTGGTGCTCATATTACTGTATGGAGGACTATGAGGACTATGTGGTGCCCCATAATACTGTATGGAAGACTATGTGGTGCCTATAATACTGTATGGAAGACTATGTGGTGCCATAATACTGTATGGAGGACTATGTGGTGCCATAATACTGTATGGAAGACTATGTGGTGCCATAATACTGTATGGATGACTATGTGGTGCCATAATACAGTATGGAGGACTATGTGGTGCCATAATACTGTATGGAGAACTATGTGGTGCCCATAATACTGTATGGAAGACTATGTGGTGCCCCATAATACTGTATGGAAGACTGTGGTGCCATAATACTGTATGGAGGACTATGTGGTGCCCATAATACTGTATGGAAGACTATGTAGTGACTATAATACTGTATGGAAGACTATGTGGTGCCCCATAATACTGTATGGCAGACTATGTGGTGGCCATAATATTGTATGGAAGACTATGTAGTGACTATAATACTGTATGGAAGACTATGTGGTGCCCATAATACTGTATGAAAGACTATGTGGTGCCCCATAATACTGTATGGAAGACTATGTGGTGCCCATAATACTGTATGGAGGACTATGTAGTGCCTATAATACTGTATGGAGGACTATGTGGTGCACATAATACTGTATGGAAGACTATGTGGTGCCCATAATACTGTATGGAGGTCTATGTAGTGCCTATAATACTGTATAGAGGACTATGTGGTGCCCATAATACTGTATGGAAGACTATGTGGTGCTCCATAATACAGTATGGAAGACTATGTGGTGCCCATAATACTGTATGGAAGACTATGTGGTGCCCATAATACTGTATGGAAGACTATGTAGTGACTATAATACTGTATGTAAGACTATGTGGTGCCCCATAATACTGTATGGAAGACTATGTGGTGCCATAATACTGTATGGAGGACTATGTGGTGCCCATAATACTGTATGGAAGACTATGTGGTGCCCATAATACTGTATGGAAGACTATGTAGTGCCTATAATACTGTATGGAGGACTATGTGGTGCCCATAATACTGTATGGAAGACTATGTGGTGCCCCATAATACTGTATGGAAGACTATGTGGTGCCATAATACTGTATGGAGGACTATGTGGTGCCCATAATACTGTATGGAAGACTATGTAGTGCCTAAAATACTGTATGGAGGACTATGTGGTGCCCATAATACTGTATGGAAGACTATGTGGTGCCCATAATACTGTATGGAAGACTATGTGGTGCCTATAATACTGTATGGAAGACTATGTGGTGCCTTTAATACTGTATGGAGGACTATGTGGTGCCATAATACTGTATGGAGGACTATGTGGTGCCATAATACTGTATGGAAGACTATGTGGTGCCATAATACTGTATGGAGGACTATGCAGTGCCCATAATACTGTATGGAAGACTATGTGGTGCCATGATACTGTATGGAGGACTATGTGGTGCCATAATACTGTATGGAAGACTATGTGGTGCCATGATACTGTATGGAGGACTATGTGGTGCCATGATACTGTATGGAGGACTATGCAGTGCCCATAATACTGTATGGAAGACTATGTGGTGCCATGATACTGTATGGAGGACTATGTGGTGCCATAATACTGTATGGAGGACTATATGGTGCTCATTATACTGTATGGAAGACTATGTGGTGCCCATAATACTGTATGGAGGACTATGTGGTGCCATAATACTGTATGGAGGACTATATGGTGCTCATTATACTGTATGGAAGACTATGTGGTGCCATAATACTGTATGGAGGACTATGTGGTGCCCATAATACTGTATTTTTGCTCAGGAGCCCTTTTCTGTTTGTGTTCGCACCCTGAGCCGCAAATAGGTACCTGGTACATAGATTGACAGTGGCATTTATGGGGGTTTTCTCACCATTTTACCGCACTTGGAATTTTTTTTTCCATTTTTCAGTACATTATATGGTATAGTGAATGGCATCATTGAAAACTACAACTACTCCACACAGTGATGTGATGGGAAAAAGAGGAAAGTTATGGATCTTGAAATAAGTGGAAAAAATAAGGAATGTGCAGAAATGAAAAGGGTCGGATCAAAATCAGGAATGCAAGTCAATGGTTCCGTTAAAAAAAATTGGACTGCACTCAGATGACATCCAAGTGCGGTCTGATTTTCACGGACTGTCTGAATGGAGAATTTTTTTAATTTGGTTTTTATTTATCCAAATACGAGAAAATCAGATGGACTTCGTAAAGTCCAAGGTGAAGTTTAAAAGAATGTTTCCACTGATGGCCACTAGGGGGAGACTGAACATAAGCAATAAAACTCCACAATACCGCTTGTTTCTTACAATATCTCTCGTGATGTTCAATTCCAAGTGCAAATTTATTTGTGTCCTGGATAAATCACAAGCATCACATTGGGCAGATCTGACCGACAATGAAATGTTTGTGCCAACAATACTGTTACGTAGAACAATTCCAGAAGTGACCACAAGAGGGAGCCCAAACTAATAAAACCACAACTATTGCACCATAATTGCGGAGTTTTACAGACAATTGTCACAATTTCTAACCATCCTGACGCCTCATTCATACATCCGTGCTCCACGCTCGTGTCCTATCCGCATTCGTTTTTTATTTGATTTGAGGATCAAACTTGTATACGCAGATCTACGAGCCTGTGGAAAAAAACGGGTAACAGATGCAAGCCATCCATTATCATCTGAGCGTTGCCTTTTTTTTCCTGATATTCCGTTTTTTCCTCCCCTTTTTCCAAGAGCCATAACTTTTTCATTTTTCCATCCCCATAGCTGTATGAGGGCTTGTTTTTTTGTGCTACGAGTTGCACTCTCGAATAACATCATTCATTTTATATTGCGTTGAAACTGCAAAAAAAATGCAATTCCGCAATTATTTTTTAGGTTTTTTTATCTACCGTGTTCACTATACGGTAAAACTGACCTGCCAAAGTGATTATCCAGGTCAATACGAGTGCGCAGATACCAAACATGCACAGGGTTGTTGTTTTTAGGTGGTGAAAAAAAATTGAAAAATTTGTAAAAAAAAAAAAAAGAAAATTTGCTTATGTTGACATTTTCTGAAAGCTGTAACTTTTTCATTTTTCAGGATCTGGGGCTGGGTGAGGGCTTATTTTTTGCGCGCCGAGCTGATGTTTTTACTGATACCATATTGGGGTAGATACGATGTTCTGATCACCTTTTATTGCATTTTATTGCAATGTTCTGGCGGCCTAAAAACGTAATTTTGGCGTTTTGATTTTTTTTCTCATTACTTATTTACTGTTTTGATAAATCGGTCGATTCTGAGCACAGTGATACCAAATATCTATATTTTATTTTTTTTTTATTTTTAATGGGGCAACTTTTGTGTTTTTTTTCACATTCTTTAAAAAAAAAAAATTTCTTCACTTTTTAATAGTCCCCTTAGGGGACTTGAAGCTGCTTCAGCACTACTATGTATGGGGAAGGTAACGATCTCCTATGGACATTGACATGGACGTCTTTTGGAGCAATTTCTCATTAATTTTTCTAAAGAAAACTTCTAGCTGTTTCTTCGTTATTCGATTAACTGAAAAAAAATTACTGAAAAAAATGCTCTAAAAAAAAAAATAAAAAGGGGGGAAAATAATCAAAAAAATTACTGAAAAAAAGACACAGAAAACACTTTTTTGGAACCTCCCAATATTGTTCCACGTAGTTTATTGGAAAATGGGGGAAAAAAATCCAAATAAAGTGAAATTGTGAAAAACAAAAAACGCAATTGTGACATTGTTTTTAAGGCGTACAATGTTTTGTAAAAATAACCTCGGGAAATGATTCTGCTCATCGGTACGATTACGGCGACAACAAACATGTCCAGTTTTTTTTTATTATTTCAGTGGTGAAAAAGAAGTCAGAATTTTTTTAAAAAAAATGTGGAGGTCATATCGCCATTTTCCGGGACCCGTAACTTTTTCATTTTTCAGTCGATGGAGCAGTGTGATGGCTTATTTTTTGCAGGACGAGACAATGTTTTTATTGATACTATTATGGGATAGTTGTGACGTTTTGATCGCTTGTTACAGCATTTTTTGTGGTACGGCAGCCACCCAAAAATGTAATTTTGGCGTCCTAGATTTTTTTTTTTTTAAGCTGTTTACCTATCGGGTTAATTATTTTTTTATTTTGATAAATCGGACTTTTCTGACTGCAGCGATTATTACATTTTTATTATCTTTATTTTTAATGGGTGTGTTTTTAACTGTTTTTTTTTTATTATTATTTTTTCATACTTTTTAAACTTTTTTTTTTCACTTTCTTAGTCCCCTTAGGGGACTTGAAGTTGGGATTATCCGGTTCCTTGTGCTATTATATACAGCAAGATCCCTGTATATAGCAGAAATCATGGTCTCCTTTGAAGCCCGGCCACGGGGATACAAAAACATCATGTTTTTACACATTGAATTCCCCCCCACCCCGCCCAAGAGGCTTTTTTTTCTTTCTAAACCTATTCAGGAAAAACCTTTATTAAAAAGCCCTTTTATAAAAAAGGCACCTGAATTTCCAGAATTTCAAGTTTTCCAAGAGTCTCTAAAAAAAACAAAAATTCCCGAAAAAACATCAAGACAACATTGCCTAGGGCTATAAAAGATTTTTCAGGAGTTTTTTTTTTTTAGTAAATTTTCTTACCATTTCACGTCATTTTGATTTTTTTTTTTTTTTTAAATAATGATGGCTTTGGGAAGAAAAAAACATAAAAAAAATCTTGTGAGGAAGGAATCGATTCTCAAGACTCTGGTCCGGAGGCCGTATCAGTATTCCTTGAATTGCTTGCTACCTGTCGGCATCCGTTTTTTTTTCCCTTTGATTAAGGCTACTTTCACACTTCCATCTTTTAAAATCAGTCACAATCCATCAAAGTGTTGAAAAGACGGATCCTGTGCAGATTATAAAAAACGGATGCACTGGATCCTGTTTTTTGACGGATCCGTCGATGCAGCAGCTGCAGGAAAAATCGGTTAAATTAAAGGAATAGAAATCCTTCCCGGCATGCTCAGTGTTAAAAAAACAGAATCTGTTGCTGGATTCCGTCATTTGACGGACAGCAACGGATCCAGCGCCCATAGGCTTCCATTCTAGCCAACGACGGACGCCGCAGGATCCGTCGCTGTACGCTTTTTGGACGCAGACAAAAAAAAACGTTACATTGAACGTTTTTTTCCAGATGACGGTCCGCCAAAACACGACGGATCCGTCGCACGACGGATGCGACGTGTGACCATCCGTCGCGATCCGTCGCTAATACAAGTCTATGGGAAAAAAAACGGATCCTGCAGGCACATTTGCAGGATTCGTTTTTTCCCCAAAACGACGCATTGCAACGGATCTGAAAAGACGGAAGTGTGAAAGTAGCCTAACCAGCCTGGTATCACATAGGTAAAAAAAAATGTCCTAGTACTGAAGGGGTTAATAGGGGCATTATAAAGTTAACCACTAGGTGGCATCTTCTGTATACCCGGTTTCCCAATGATCAGTAAGGGCACTAGCAGCATCATATACCAGAGCGCAGTATATTATATGGCAGCAGTAAAAGGCCAGGTATAAAGCGACCAATGGGAGCTGAGCCCAACCTGTCTCAGGTGTCCTGAGACCAATTAATTGGTAATCGTTATCTTGCTTCCTATAAGATCCCATCAGGCGGTGTGGCTGTAGAGTGAGATCCTGGTGGCTGTGCTGAGACTGGTGAGCACTATCAGATGATTGTGAGCTGGACGGGGGTACAAACATTTTTGTGCTTTGCCAAAACTCTTTAAGGCTATGTGCACACGTTCAGGTTTTTTTGTGGTTTTTCGCGGTAAAAACGCTATAAAAACTCATTTAAAATGCATACATTATGCATTCTATCATTTAGAATGCATTCTGCATGTTATGTGCACATGGATGTGTCAAAATTGCGGTAATAACGCATGCGGATTTCTGGCAGAAATGTCCGGTTTTTGTCAGGAAAATTTCTGCAAGAAATCCTGACGTGTGCACATACCCTAAATGTTTGCCTTCCATGAATCAACTGAAGGTTAACCAGTGGTCTTGTTTAGTATTCTGTGACCCTATTGCTTTAAAAGGGGATTTATTTATTTGTTTTGTGGATCTGGGGTGGCTTTATTCAGATAAATGACCAGGCACTTCTGCAGATGTCTCCTACCATATTGGCCTCTTCACTTTAGTGCCCCCATGGAATGAGGTGTTGGCCCCTTTAAAGGTGTCCTCCAGAACTTAAATTGTCTGCTCTCACCCTCCTCCAAAAATGGTGCTATACATGTTATGGGGTTGTCTACTGTTGAGTTTGAGCTTCTCTTCATGAAGCTTGTGGTGCTGGCTCTCTAGGTCTCAGTTGTCCTGATGACTAATCTTGGCACAAGTTGATTTTTATAACCCAATTGTGATCCATTCTGTTGGCTTTAGTCTGTAACCAGCTTTGTCCAGACTCCCACCCACGTCTGAACATGCGTCAAGAAGTTGAGGCTGCCGTTGGATTCCTTGTGAAGGTCCTCAGCCTGGAGAAGACTCTGCAGCTGGATCAGCTGGAAAACCTGGGCAAGAACCTTGTGGACATACTGTGCAAGAAATACCAAGGGCACTGGTACCCAGACAAGCCGATCAGGGGACAAGCCTACAGGTTAGATCTTCTCAAACTTCTGAAGAACTTTCTCAGACAGCTTACTAATATATATATATATATATATATATATATATATATATATATATATATATATTTTTTTTTTAATACTCTTGTGTGCCCTCAATGGTGTTCAGGCCTTCAAGGGTTCCCCATATGGACGAACCCTACTGACTAGGATGATCAACTTTCCACCTGCTGAGGCCTTTAGCCATCAGAATTGTTTCCCTGCAATGCCCCTCCAGGGGAAATGGTGTATTACAATGTCTGTTCAAGATAGTGGTTGACTTGTGTAGGGTCTCGTGTAGACTAATGTCCTAAATCCTGGCCGTATGAGATGTCTCGTGAACTATGATAAATAGATGTGACAATAGTCAGGTTATCAATGCTAGTTAACAATTTGTCTCCTCAGGTGTATTCGCATCAATTCCTGGCAGCACATAGACGAGTCCCTGATGGAGGCCAGTAAAAGATGTGGTATCGAATACTCAAAGCTTCCTCTCCCGAAGGAGATGACCATCTGGATTGATCCATTTGATGTTTGTGGAAGGTGATTTGACCTGTTCAAGATATCATCTTCAGAGATCAGCATTGGGTGATGCATGTGGAGTAGTTCACCATAAAGATGGGTGTTTCTTACATGAGTGCCCAGGCAAAACATACTTGTCCTACACACTCCCAACATGGTGGTCACTCTGAATGTCATGTAACTACACCTCTTGTGCCAGACACGGTGAGAAGTCATAGCCATTAACTTGGGACACCTAAATCCAACAAGAAAAAATGAAAGTGCACTCACTGGTCCTTCTAAATTATCTTCCTTTAATCAGAACATGTGCAGGTAACTTACAGGAGAACGTGGAGTAACGTGTCCATTACTCCACGTTCTCCTGTAAGTTACCTGCACATGTTCTGATTAAAGGAAGATAATTTAGAAGGACCAGTGAGTGCACTTTCTTCCTTTTTTTTTTTTTTATTTATTTTTTTATTTTGTTGGATTTATGCATTTTAGTGCACCCCGTGTCCTCTCGGCATCAGTAGACCCAGCAGCACGTGGCAGTGGCTTCAGTGGTTAAATATGGGAGCAGTGCCGTTTCTTTTTGTATTTAGAACTTGGGACACCTGATGGCATGTTTTATAGAACTACTAGATGGTGGCCCGATTCTAACGCATTGGGTATTCTAGTATATTGCACAGCGACGTAGTATATTGCCCGGCCACGTATGTCACTGGTTAAAAAAAATAAACATACTCACCTTCTGATCCGAGGGCCCTTTGCAGTTCTGTCACCGCAAGGCAGCATCTGGTCCCAGGGTGTGATGACATCGCGGTCACACGACTGACGTCATGGCAGGTCCTTCTCGCGCAGGGCCTGTGGTGAGGTCACATGACCGTGACATCATGGCAGGTCCTTCTCGCGCAGGACCTGTGGTGAGGTCGCAGTCACATGACCGTGACGTCATGGCAGGTCCTTGTCGCATACCATCATTGCCACCGGAACCTGCCGGTTGCATGGAGCGGTCACCAGATCGTCGCGGGGAAAGCGGCGGAAGATGAGTGTATAACTTTTTAAAAATTATTGTTAATATTAGATGTTTTTACTATTGACGCTGCATAAGCAGCATCAATAGTAAAAACTTGGTCACACAGGGTTAATAGCGGCAGTAACGGAGTGAGTTACCCATGGCATAACGCGGTCCGTTACGCCGCCATTAACCCTATGTGACTGGAGGGGAGTATGCGGGCGCCGGGCAGTGACTGAGGGGAGGAAGGAGCAGCTATTTTTCTTCCGGACTGTGCCCGTCGCTGATTGGCCGTGGCTGTTTTGCCGCGACCAAATCAGCAACTTGGATTCCATGAGACGGAGGCCGCGACCAATGAATATCCGTGACACAGACAGAAGGACAGAAACTGAAGTGACCCTTAGACAATTATATAGTAGATCACCAAAGTTAAGAGTAGCTGGACACTTAATTTCCCCCTTCATCAGTAGCCTCAGCATCTTGGCCATGAGGGAGAAATGCACTTGAGCCCTCAGTATCTGAGTTGCCATCCTTGCCAGTGACCTTCAAACAAGGCAAGGGTTTGGCAAAAAGATTCCACCTGGACCTTCAACATAGAGTATGGGGGTATTGCACTCTACCTGCCCTCATGGCTTGCACGCTATTGTTGAAGCTCTGATCATGATGTTCCCTCTGAGAGCTAACACTTTTTGACCACTCAAACCAAATGCTGGTGCTAGGTGTAACCTTGGCATGGTGAAGACAGTTCAATGCACCAATCCAGATTCTTGTTATCCAATTTATGTCAACCCTAAGGGCTCCTTTCCACTTGCGAGATATACGTCTGTGTCTCGCTTGTGAAAACCAAGCTCTGGTGCCGGCACTTGGGAGCGGAGCGTGCAGCTCCGTGTTGCTATGCAGCCGCACACTCCGCTCTGGAGTGCCAGCACCACAGCTTGGTTTTCATATGCGAGACACGGACGTTTATCTCGCAAGTGGAAAGGAGCCCTAAAGGCCCCTTCACATTAAGCGATGCTGCAGCGATACCGACAACGATCCGGATCGCTGCAGCGTCGCTGTTTGGTCGCTGGAGAGCTGTCACACAGACGGCTCTCCAGCGACCAACGATCCCGAAGTCCCTGGGTAAACATTGGGTTACTAAGCACAGGGCCGCGCTTAGTAACCCGATGTTTACCCTGGTTACCAGCGTAAAAGTTTAAAAAAAAAAAAAAAAACACTACATACTTGCCTACCGCTGTCTGTCCCCGGCGCTCAGCTTCTCTGCACTCCTCCTGTACTGGCTGTGAGCACAGCGGCCGGAAAACAGAGCGGTGACGTCACCGCTCTGCTTTCCGGCTGACCGCTCACAGCCAGTACAGGAGGAGTGCAGAGAAGCTGAGCGCCGGGGACAGACAGCGGTAGGTAAGTATGTAGTGTTTTTTTTTTTTTTTTTTAAACTTTTACGCTGGTAACCAGGGTAAACATTGGGTTACTAAGCGCGGCCCTGCGCTTAGTTACCCGATGTTTACCCTGGTTACCAGTGAAGACATCGCTGGATCGGTGTCACACACGCCGATCCAGCGACGAAATAAAGTTCTGGACTTTGTTCAGCGACCAACGATCTCCCAGCAGGGGCCTGATCGTTGGTCACTGTCACACATAATGATTTCCTTAACGATATCGTTGCTACGTCACAAAGCAACGATATCGTTATGTGAGAAGGTACCTTATGGGTACCGTCACACAGTGGCATTTTGATCGCTAGGACGGCACGATCCGTGACGCTCCAGCATCGTAACAATATCGCTCCAGCGTCGTAGACTGCTGTCACACTTTGCAATGTACGACGCTGGAGCGATAATTTCATGACGTATGTGCGATGTAGAAGCCGTTGGTTACTATGCGCACATCGTATACAATATTGTGCACACCTTCGTTACACCATGCGATCATGCCGCCACAGCGTGACACTAGATGACGAAAGAAAGTTTCAAACGATCTGCTACAACGTACGATTCTCAGCGGGGTCCCTGATCGCAGGAGCGTGTCACACAGCGAGATTGCTGAAACGTCACGGATATATCGCTGGAACGTCACAAATCGTGCCGTCGTAGCGATCAAAATGCCACTGTGACGGTACCCTTAGAGTCCTTAAATGACAGCACTGGACTTAAAGGAGTGAGTAAGGCAGAAATGGAGATGACATCAAACGGATGATCAGTTGGAGCTCCACTTGTGTGGTCAAAGTGTTTGGTGTGACTGGTCATTTTGTGCTGACAAATGCGCCCTTTAACTGAGTCCTGCACACCTAGAAAATGTTTGGGTGGCTCTAGATTGGTCAATCACTTTCAGACTTCAATCTATTTATCTTGGGCTTATTTTTTTTTTTTTTCCATAGGTTTGAAGAAGATGCAGAATATTTCACAATTGCCACATTTGAACAGGCTACAGTAACAGAGCCAGTTATTGAAGACCCAGAAAAGGAGACTTCAGACTATTCCTCTGTGGGAACTCTATCTGGTACCACTTCTGAAAACTCATCCGATGACGAGACATCTGGAGAAAAAGCCACCACTAGGGAAGATGAACTTGCGTTGGATGAAGCTATTGAAATCTCTTCATCGGGGACTCCAGTAGCTGAGCTAATGGATGCTGAAAACAAGGAAGGTCAAACTGGTTCAGACCTGGAGGAAGTTGCCCAAGAGATGGAGAACATTGAGCTTTTGTGCATAGGGAATGATGGTCTGTGTATTCACATTCCATCCTTTAGCTGCTTTTAACAATATTAATCTAATTAGGCTTGAGAAGGACTCGGGACACTAGTAGGAACAAGCCTTGACCATCATTCTTGTACAATATGGTTATGGATTAAGGTCAAGTGTATTGGGCTCAATGGTTAATCCAAACGTAGATCCTCGCCTTTTCATGAGAAGGCTTTTTTTTTTTTTTTTTTTAAGCTGATTTTCAGTCTTTTAGCACTTTTATTAGTTTTTATTCTTCTTAGACTAATTCTTACTTGTCCTTTTTTTATAGGCCTTGAAATCTGGACAAGCTTATAATATGCCATTAAGGGTACTAAATTAAATGTAAAGTTCTGAGCTTGAGGCAGGACTTCAAAGAGCAGGTTTGGCATGCAACAAACTGGGATATGTTTGGCCTCTTTAAGCATGGAGGTGGGGGATTAACACACCTGTGGTCTCCATGGATGTTGACTTTCACATGGTCCCAGTTCAAGTATTTGTGTAACTCCACATCTTGTGTGGTCATACTAAAGCTTCCATATTGCTCATGAAACTCTTGATCCTGTGGTCTTCTGAGCTGACCCCAGATCTTCAGTTGAGTTCTATCATCTGTTTCGTAAACCACATGGGGGGTCTAGACCAGGGGTGCACAACTCCAGTCCTCAGCGGCCACCAACAATGCACGTTTTCAGGACTTCCTTGGCGTTGCACAAATAGTAGTTTAATAGCCTGCACAGGTGGTGGTAGTTTCAAACATCTTGTGCAATGCTAAGGAAATCCTGAGAACATGCACTTTGTGGCCCTTAAGGACTGGAGTTGTGCACCCCTGGTCTACCCTGTAATATACCTTAGATTTGGCACATTAGAAGGGTACAAGTTTCTTCACTAATGGCCAAACTTTAGTCGATTGCATGTAGGCAATGAGACCGCAAAGGATGCATGAGCCTACACGTTCCTACCTTGGCTAATGGGTATGAATTGTCTTAAAAGTTTTCATTTCCCCCCAGATGTACAAGTGACTAGTTGCACTACATGACAACCTCTGTATGGTCAAAGAACCTATTTGTTCCCAATGTTGGAAGTAACTAGAATGGTGTCTTAAGCTAACTTGATCTTTGATGGCCCACTGAGCAACTCCATCTGTGGACTTGATAACTATCAGTTTGACCCATTCAGGGATGGAGTCTTGATAGTTGACTTCTTCTGAAATGGGGATCTTCTTGGCCTCCAACAATCAAACTGGAGAAGGTGCCATATGATCAGTGGATCCTGTTTTTATTTCCAGGAAAGTGAGTGAATTGTTCTGTTCATGTTTCTGATGGCTGGTCCTCATGATGTTCACTTCTTCTTGGCTACTGCAAGACCTATCTGGCTCTTCACCATGCAAACAATTTTCTGAGATTTCATGACTACTCTTCATGGAAAAGTGTCTGTCCTATTCCCATTAGCGGACTTGGTTGGCATTTAAAATTTTTTTTTTTTTTTTTTTTTTTGTCCTAGCTGACATCAGAACTTGTGTATATTACCAATGTTACTAGTCATAAGTGGTCACCGATCAGCAGTGTAATCTACCTTGTACTGCAGAAATAAATCTTTTAAATGGTCAATTTTCTTGTTGGGCTCTTTCTTCATGGTTATAACCTCCCCAAAATGGTAATGTTGAAACTGAAGTCCTAGATCTGTAGATGAAGAAACCTTCATCGGATTTATTTGTGTTTAGGTGTTGCGAAACCACTCTTCCATTCACTTGTCCTCACAATTTACCCATGACCTGTTATTGTCAAAGTCCGCAATGTAGCCTTAATGGTTAAAATGTGGATCAGAACATCAAATGGGGAGTCTAAAACTAAACCAAATATTCTTCTTTCCATTCTATGGACATAAAGGCATGAAGAGTTCAATAGCCTTATAACATCTTATATTGGAGTCTAAATACAAATGTAGGATGAGTCCTCATTCAGAAGACCCTTCAGACTTTCTTAGTCTTCACACTTTTTCACTAAGTTGCTTCTTGAGCTTCCCGCTACGGTAAAGCTCCACTACATACTGGAAATGTTCATGGACCTCACACTTGAGCGCAGAAGAGTAAGGACCTCTGGTGCGTGCCCAACTAGAACTCATGGGGCTACAGAACAGGACTTCTGACTGCCACTCACCGCTGTAGGTCTCCTTAGTCCTGTGGTCTACAGAATAGCAAGTCCAGAGCGGAGTGATGAAGTCACTGTGCCGCGACATGCCCAGGACACT
The DNA here is from genome assembly GCF_032444005.1 of Ranitomeya imitator. Classification (NCBI taxonomy): domain Eukaryota; kingdom Metazoa; phylum Chordata; class Amphibia; order Anura; family Dendrobatidae; genus Ranitomeya; species Ranitomeya imitator. The sequence continues at coordinate 19,822,113 of NC_091291.1, read as the reverse complement.
AGTACCGGTGCATTCGTTGGCCTGGGATTCGCTAGGGGGGGGGGGGGGGAAGGGAGTATGTGATTTCTTTTAAAAACTTCTTTATGGCCATAATGTGGGGGGCTACTAAGGGGAGATCGTGGGAGTTGCTTAGGGGTCAGTATACTGTGGGGGCATCATACTGTGTAGAGGGGAAAGACTCAGGACTCTAAATGTAAAGTAGGCCCTTATTGTCAAAGGGGGCACACAGGGCATTATTACTCTCTTGGATGCAAACTATTGGCACTGTTTCCTAGGGCACTTGCACCCGGCATTACTATATTCTAGAGGGCTGTTTTACCATCTACAGGGTGTGCAGTAATAGGGTCACATGGCAGAGGCTCAGTATTGGGGTATCAGCAGGATGAGGCATTTGTGCAGGTTGGCGATGGATGGGGGCCATTCTGGAACTGAAGTCAATGTATTTGTAATCTCTGCAGATGAGTGCTGGCTGGAGAAGTTGTCAAGAAGGTCTGGGCCAGATGCCAAAGTGAATGACTCCAGTTGTAAGTTGCTATATATCTGCATTCTCCTGTGTTCTACAGGACTAGTATCTACCACTATATGGCAGTAATATCAGTGTTTTGGTCTGTCAAATTTTCTTTTATCTGCTGAGGTTCTCTGACATCCACTATTGGGGTACACCACCATAGTTGTAATCAAGGTTACCAATTTGGGGGCCCACAGAAGTTTCCCCCACCCCCCCTTCTGAACCAAACCCATAGCTCCACCTCCTCGCTCTACAAGTACCGGTTCCACCTGAGCAGCTTCCTACCATTTCTGCTTTTTATAGGTGATGTCTACTGGAGGGGATAATGTCCTGTCTCAGATCCTCCTTTGGTGCTAGATCATCCACTACGGCGGATAGGGCGTCTCCCCGCTATAGGGTAGGGACCTGCTTTCTTTAATTTATTACCTAAGCCTGCTGGCACTTTAAGGGGGCATTCCAGCCTGTAGTGAAAAGGGATGATGAAAAACAAACGAACCAGCCCCTTAAAGTCAGCAATCTCTATGGTACGAGACACATCTGGTTCTATCAAGGGCTCTCACTATGCCAAACTCTACCCAGTATGGCCAGGACTGCACTACCGGACCTCACCTCATGCCTTAACTTCTCACTCAGCCCCTCCCGGCATGACTTAAAGAGTGTCTGGCCTTTGGGTACTTGTCTGCAGTCACTTGTGAAGCATCACATCACGTAGTATTGGGGTTCTCAAGTGCAAGGATCTGGCAGGTGTGTAAACTTTAAGGATGTGATTTGCATATATGCAGTCACACGCAGACTAGACGTGCGTGACCTCTCAATACAAGCGGAATGAGTGAGGCCAGATACGTCTAGTCGAAATGTGACCAGGAATATGAAAATCTCATACATGACTGCCAGTGAGCATTTGAATTCACAAAGTGATTGCAGACTTGTACCCCAAAGCTGGACCACACCTTAACTACAGCCCCCCTCATACTTACCGACACTGACAGTCTAGGGCTGTTTAATTCCTGGTGGAAATGCCACAAACCGGTTACATATTCCCACTTTCTGGAGCAGGGATTGAAAACTTTTTTTTTTTTACCCCTCTTATCTTGAGTCGCTGATACTGTTGTCGGCTGCCCATGATTATCCTGGCCGGAAAGATCTTCATGGTCACGTCAATAAATGAAGGAGGTGAGTTCTGTGAAATCCACGCCATGTACACGTGGAGGAGATATTATGCCTAAGGCCAGTGGATAACTAATCTATCCCATTGTACACATGCGTGCGCATAGGCATTAGTCTACAAACTTAACCCTTACATCCACTTATACTTTTATTTTCCTGAAACATGTAATATTTAATTTTTTTTTTTTTTTTAAACTATTACATTTTAAAGGAGTAGATTAGTAGTGTTTTCATTGTACCTGAAGGAAGGACTTTGTTGTTCACTTGTGCTGGAGAAAAGCTGTTCTTGTTTTTGGAGCTGTAAAGTGATGATGGACAATAAACTTTGTGGTTTTGATCTAAAATCCCTGTGGTGGTTTGTATCCAAGTAGCTAACAAACATGAAACCCTACAATAGGTGGAGAATGCGGGCAGAAACATTCTCTCCTTCCCTCAAACAACATGGACAGAAATTGGTACACCAAACTAGGGATATGTTCTTGGATTTACCAGGTATTGTCATCAAACATGATTTTATATAATATATCTCCTATGAAGACCAATATGACTCCATAGTATCAAACCACAGCACAAGACTTTGTACAGTCAAAAGTGACTCCTTCCAATCCTCCGCTTTCTTCCGGTCTGTTGCAAGTAGAGTGGAGTAAAACACCTGGATTGTTTGTCGTCCAAATCTTGTAGACACATAGGTTTGCATAAGTGCTGCGTACGCAAAACAATGGTGACCTATGTCATTTTTGTGGACCTCATTGATATTCGTGTATGCTTAACATGGTCATATACATGAGATGGCTGGTGGCTACGTCTCCTGAATCTCCTCCCCCTCCATTCCCGCTCTACCGATTAGTTTGCTTCCACCGTCTGGAGGAGAAAAAGCCGATGTTAGACACAAACAAATAGATTGCTGGTTGATTACAATAGCCCAATTCTTTTCTCCTGAGAAATTATGTTGGGGTAGATTCCATAGACCCCCAAACTTATAAAATGGTCCTACCAAAATTGAAAAAAGGTTCCCCTTTGGTGCTCCATGTTCTTGTAAATACACCTTACTTCCTCCGGCGACAGTCGTATAATTTCCAACCTCGATGACCTTCTTCACATACGGAATAATCCCCCCCCCCCCCAAAAAAAAAAACCTGCTCCATTTCTGCAAACCTAGAAACGTGACCCGCTGTTTACCCCGAAGATTTGATCCACGCTGATCCTTCCCAGGTCTGAAGGTCGGATTATATTTGCTTTCAACAAGATATTTCCAGTATAGTAGATTATAGCGATGTATGGGAAACTTACACGCTGCATCTAGCTCAAGACGATACGCGCTCACATGACGGACCGAGGCTCGGAGAAGATTTCCATCCCATCTACAGGTGCGGTGTGGATTGGCACTCAGCTGGCATGTGTGTGGGTGTAGAACTTGGCGGGGAGATTTTTTTATTTGCACCTTTAGTATAATTATAATTTTTGCTTAATTTTTTAAGCAATAGTCCTTGGAAGATTCAGGCCGAAAGAGAGGAGGGGATGGGACATGTACAAACTCCAACAATGGGCATTTCAGGACAGGTTTAGGGGCCAAACCTGGATGGATATCATAAATGATAGTAACTATGTTTTTAGCCTCATTCACGCACCTTTCCCGGATCCGTGCTTTGCTTCCATCACACCGGTCTGCTAGACTCTGTTGTGCTCCACATCGGGCTGTACAGATGGCCCAGTGTGATCCCATGTGAACATCCACCCGGACCCACAGAAAGCTCACCAAGACACACACCTGGATCTTGGTATTAAGGCCTCAGTATTGTTGGATTCTGGCTTGCTCTATACACCTTGACCTGCTCAACTGCTGCATGTAGTCTCCTGGACGTCTTCCGCCTGTCTGCAGTTTCCAGCATCCCACCTGCCTGCGATCTCCTGGACGTCTTCCACCTGCCTGCGGTTTCCAGCATCAAGCTCGCCTGCCGTCTTTTGGATGTCTTCCGCCCAGGTCTGGGATGAAGTGTAGCAGGGTAGGCACCCGCCTAGGAGGCTACAAAAAACGGATGACATTGCTGAACTGGGACTGCTGGCGATGGGGGACAATACTGGGGGATGCTCCCTGTGAGAGACAATACTGGAGGCTGCTGGCTGTGGGAGACGTAATACTGGAGGCTGCTGGCTATGGGAACATTATACTGGGTGTGGATTTCAAGAGCTATCACACAGGGAGCTTGCTGTGGGGGACATTGGAGGGCTGGCTATGGGGAATATGATACCGGGGGATGGCTGTGGAGGACTTTCACACTGAAGCTAGATGTGAGGGTCTAGGGACATTATACTGGGGCTTGCTGTAAGGGACATAATTCTGTATAGGGGGCAGTATGAGGACATACCTTGAAGAGGAGGCACAGATGGTGTTGCGGTAATGGCTGATAATGGCAGACAGTGTAGCTCATTAAGGCGGACAGTGTGGAGGCCATATACCATATGAGGCTTTTTTCAGGACATAGTATGGACAGATATTTTCATGCAGAGGGCATTTTAATAACACTTACTTTTAGGGGCACTATTTTGAAATGTTCTGCAGAAGACCGGAGAAAAAGGGGAGTCTGCAGAGATGAGATGTGGATGTGAAAATTCATCATGGCTTCCGGACAAGATAGAGATGAAAGAAATAAGTGGTCATCATAGCTTTTTATCTGACCCATCGGATTTGGAGTGTGTCAGGGGTACTGTTACCTTAATCTCTGACCCATTTCTTTATTTGGGGGCTGTTAGTTCATCAATGTAGTGTGGGGAGGGGCACCACTGGCTTCTTCTGCCTATGGCACCAAAATACCTTGTTCCGGCCCTACTTCCACCTGCCTGTGGTTTCCAGCATTCCGATTCCCTGTCGGCGGACTCCTGTACATCTCGGGCTTGCCTGAGGTTTCCAGCATTCTGAATGCCTGTCTACGGACTCCTGTACATCTCCGGCTTGCCTGCGGTTTCCAGAATTCCGGTTGCCTGCCTGTGGTTCTCTGGATATCTCCTGTCTATCTGTGGTTTCCAGTCCCTCAGCTGTCCGTGTCCTGAGTGTCAGAAATATCTGCTGCACCGACGTCCGTGTGCTCATCCGGACCTTGGGCTTGGAAGATCCACCTCACCTGTTGAGTCTAAGAGCATCTATATCAAGAAATGCCCTTGATCTTTACATCTAGTACAGGCTTCTAACCTAAAGCTGCAAAGCCCCCATTGCACAATTGTTAATGGGGCCCCCAACCTGCATCGTTTATAATGTCAGCATTTACCAATGTATAGATGGGCCTTTTGGTTCCCTCTGATACTGAAGCTTGGGTGCAGCTTTTACCTCGGCAGCTCACTATAGCTATACCCCTGGTCTAGCATATACTTCTGCCAACTATTGTACATTGACATCCGGGAGATCTAAGCCTACTTTAACGCCATTGTATAGATGTATGAATTACTCCAGACATCACATGGACAAAAAGAAAAAAATTCACGTGAATTATCGTTATCGGTGCCCGAAGTGCGTTGGTAAAAATCTGTAGCCACAGTCCCGTTCACCTTCTTCTTCTATTACTGGATGCCAGAGAACCATCTCAAGAACCATTTTTCATCTCAAAAATCCTGGAGCTCCTAGTCTACTCCCGCCTTACCCGTTACCTCTCCACTCACTCCCTCCTAGAACCTTCACAGTCCGGTTTCCGCTCCCTACATTCGATAGAAACTTCACTCATCAAGGTGACCAATGACCTTCTGACAGCAAAACGTAATGGTGACCACTCTCTGCTCATTCTTCTCGATCTTTCTGCAGCTTTCGACACTGTTGACCACCCTCTCTTACTCTCTAGGCTCCAGTCACTAGGCATTAAGGACACTGCTCTCTCCTGGTTCTCCTCCTATCTTTCTGACCGCTCCTTCAGTGTTCTGTTCTCTGGCCCCACTTCATCTCCTCTTCCTCTCACTGTCGGGGTACCTCAGGGCTCAGTCCTTGGCCCCCTTCTCTTCTCCCTCTACACGGCCCCAATTGGACAGACCATCAGCAGATTTGGCTTTCAGTACCATCTTTATGCCGATGACACACAACTATATACGTCATCCCCTGACCTTACTCCCGCTGTACTACAGAACGCCACTGACTGTCTGTCTGCAGTCTCCAACATCATGTCCGCTCTCTATCTGAAACTCAACCTCTCCAAAACTGAACTTCTTCTGCTCCCACCATCTACTAACCTCCCTAAATCTGACATTTCCCTCTCCGTGGGTGGCACCATAATAACACCCTGGCAGCAGGTGCGCTGTCTGGGTGTTATGTTTGACTCCGATCTCTCCTACACATCCCATATACAATCTCTTGCCCGCTCGTGCCGCTTACACCTAAAGAACATGTCTAGAATCCGCCCTTTTCTCACCATGGAGACAACAAAAACTCTCACTGTAGCCCTGATCCACTCCCGCCTGGACTACTGCAACGCTCTATTAATTGGCCTCCCCCTCACGGGACTTTCCTCTCTCCAGTCCATCCTTAATGCAGCAGCCAGTGTTGTCCATCTGGCTAATCGTTACTCGGACGTGTCCGCTCTTCGCCAGTCGTTACACTGGCTGCCCATTTATTACAGGATACAATTCAAAGTACTTGTTCTCCCCCACAAAGCTCTCCACAGTGCGGCCCCCCTTACATCTCCTCCCTCATTTCTGTCTATCGGCCTAACAGACCACTGCGCTCTGCAAATGACTTTCGATTAATCTCTGCAGTAATCCGTACCACCCACTCCCAACTCCAAGACTTCTCCCGTGCTGCACCAATCCTCTGGAATGCTCTACCCCAAGATATTAGGACCATCCACAACTTGCATAGTTTTAGGCGCTCGCTCAAAACTCATTTGTTCAGAGCCTATCACGTTCCCTAATCAAACTCATTTTATGTGTGTGTGCGTGTAGCCCATTCACTATCCCCATCTACCCCCCACCCCCTGAAGATGGCCGGACCCTCATTGTAAATACATCATTGTAAATACACACCTGTACTTTGTATTTCCCCACCTCATTGTAGATTGTAATCTCTCACGAGCAGGGGCGGCTTATTTTGTCTTATTTTGCTTTATTACTGTATTGTTAACATTGTTACCTATGACTGTTGTGTTTGAAACTGTTAAACTGTAAAGCGCTGCGGAATATGTTGGCGCTATATAAATAAAGATTATTATTATTATTAACCAGAAAGCATACAGAATTGCTGGTCTCGGGGAGTTTTTCAGGGTAATTCTCCTTGTCCAGGGAATTTTTTTTCTTTTTTTTGAGGTTTTGCCTTATTCTGAAAGCTTCTTTCCTTTCCAATAAGGGGTCATAATTAAAGAGAGTGTAATGGTCGCAGTCGTACATGGACTCTTGAGCCATTGGGGGGGGGGTTCCATAAGGTTATTTTGGCTTAATTACCCTGGAAGACCTTATTGTAGATTTTGCATTGGGGCCCGTGAGCTTCTCGTTCCGCCTCTTCCCATATTGAGTTGTGTATATAGTACCGCACCTCTGTGTACATTTTACTACCTGCCTAAAAACCAGTTTAATGATTTCCCGCCAGCCCCGGGTCCAGTCATCCCTGCAGGAATCTGGCGTCCCGTACATTCCTCAGACTTCTCCTCTACGCTGATGTGTTTGTTTTCATCTCGGTCTCATGATCTCAGCGCTCTCTCTCTTCGCCTCTGGCCAGTAACGTCTCTGAACCCAAACACATGACGGTGAACAGGATGTGCTGCAGTTGTGTAACCGCCTGTGAGTCACGGCAAAACATAACGCTGCGGTGACAGTGCCGCGAGTGGCTGGATTTCACTTTTTAAAAGTCACAAAAGTGACCGAAAGTTTGTAAAATTATATATACAGTATATTTAATATATATAAAAAATTCTAAAAATAAAGTATATAAATATAAAAAAAAAAATAATTAAACAAATATATACAGTCACGTTCCAAAAATGTTGTCATCCTTGAAATTGTTCCTGAAAATGAAGTATTTCTCCCAGAAATGATTGCAATTTGAAACAACTTTGTGTCAAGCAAGTGATGCTTGTTCAGACTCACCTGTGGCAAGTAACAGGCGTGGGAAATATGAAAATCAAACCTGAAACCAGATAAAAAGGGGAGAAGTTGAATCAATCTTTGCACTGTGTGTCTGCGTGTGCCACACTGAGCATGGAGAACAGAAATAAGAGTCTGACAATATCAACAATCTCATGGTTACAAGTCCATCTCCAGAGATCTTGATGTTCCTTTGTCCACAGTATGCAACATAATCAAGAAGTTTGCAAACAATGGCTAATCTCCCTGGACGTTGACGGCAGAGAAAAAATGATGAAAGGTTTCAAGGCAAGACAGTCCAGATGATGGATAAGCAGCCCCAATCAAGGTCCAAAGAAATTCCAACTGTCCTGCAGGTTCAGGGGACATCAATGTCAGCGCAAATTATCTGTCCACATGTGAATGAAATGAAACGCTATGGCAGGACACCCAAGAGGACCCCACTGGTGTCAGAGACAAAAAAAAAAAGCTACACTGCAGTTTGCCAAAATGTACATGAGTAAGCCCAAATCCTTCTGGGAAAACATTTTATATACAGATGAGACCAAGATAGAGCTTTTTGGTAAAGCACATCATTCTACTGTTTACTGAAAATGGAATGAGGCCTACAAAGAAAAGAACACAATACCTACAGTCAGATATGGTGGAGGTTCAAAGATGTTTTGGGGTTGTTTTGCTGCCTCTGGCACTGGACTGCTTGACCGTGTGGAAGACTTCATGAAATCTGAAAATTACCAAAGGATTTTGGGTGGCAATATAGTATCCAGTGTCAGAAAGCTGAGTTTGTGTCCTAGGACATGGGTCATCCAGCAGGACACTGACCCCAAACATACTTCAAGAAACCCACAGAAATGGATGGAAATAAAGTGCTGGAGAGTTCTGAAGTGGCAGCAATGTGTCCAGATCGAAATCCAGGTGAGGAGTAAGAGTAGCCATAGTCCCGGGCAGTTTAGATGGCGTGGCCCTTTCCACTAGGGACCTGAGGTGTCAAGTGATAAGTCACATGATTCCCTTTGATAGATCATGTGATAGGTCATGTGATTAACCCTGGTGCACATCTGTAAATGGGAAATGACAAAGCAGCGCACAAGTTTTTTTTCCTTTGGCACAGCATAATGCATAACATACCACTACACATAAGCGAGCAGGGGTGGGAAATTACAGAGACCATTACTGTTGTGGAAGCCGAACCAATAGGCTGAAATTAATTCTGCTCATAATTAAAATTAACATATTAATTCTATTTTTGTATACTAATTGTATCACTTATTATTGCGCAGAATTAAGTATGCTGATATCCCCCTATACACAGAATGAGCCCTCACATAGCTCCTTACATACAATATGAGCCCACACACAGCCCCTGAACACAATATGAGCCCCCATATAGCTCCTTACATACAATGAGCCCTCACAGCCCCCTGAATACAATACGAGCCCCCAGATAGCTCCTTAAATATAGTATGAGTTCACACAAAACCCCTTTATATACTTGAGCCCTCACAAAGCTCCCTACATACAGTATGAGCCCTCACATAGCCCCCTATATACTCTATGAGCTCTAACATAGTCTCCAATATACAGCATCAGCCATCATAAAAATCCCTAGATACAGTGTGAGCCCCCACATAGCTCACTATATACAGTATGAGCTCTCACTTGGCCCCTATATACAGTATGAGCCCCCACATAGCTCACTATATACAGTATGAGCCACCACATAGCTCACTATATACAGTATGAGCCCCCACATGGCCCCTATATACAGTATGAGCCCCCACATAGCTCACTATATACAGTATGAGCCCTCACATAACCCCCTATATACAGTATGAGCCCTCACATGGCCTCTTATATACAGTATGAGCCATCATATAAATCCCTATATACAGTATGAGCCCTCATATAACCCCTACAGTATGAGCCCCCACATAGCTCACTATATACAGTGAGCCCCCACATAACCCCTATATACAGTATGAGCCCTCACATAGCTCACTATATGCAGTATGAGCCCCCACATAACCCCTATATACAGTATGAGCCCTCATATAAATCCCTATATACAGTAAGAGCCCTCACAGAGCTCACTATATACAGTATGAGCCCTCACATAGCTCACTATATACAGTATGAGCCCCCACATAGCTCACTATATACAGTATGAGCCCCCACATAGCTCACTATATACAGTATGAGCCCTCACATGGCCTCCTATATACAGTATGAGCCCCCACATAACCCCCTATATACAGTATGAGCCCCCACATAGCTCACTATATACAGTATGAGCCCTCACATGGCCCCTATATACAGTATGAGCCCCCACATAACCCCCATATACAGTATGAGCCCTCATATAAATCCCTATATACAGTATGAGCCCTCACATATACACCTATATACGGCATGAGCCCCCACATAGCCCCTATATACCATATGAGCCCCATATACACCTACGTATATACAGCACCAGCCTCCACATAGCCCCTATATACAGCACCGGCCTCCACATAGCCCCCCATATATAGAGCACCGGCCTCCACATAGCCCCCTATATACAGCACCAGCCTCCACATAGCCCCTATATACAGCACCGGCCTCCACATAGCCCCCTATATATAGAGCACCGGCCTCCACATAGCCCCCTATATACAGCACCAGCTTCCACATAGCCCCTATATACAGCACCAGCCTCCACATAGCCCCCTATATATAGAGCACCGGCCTCCACATAGCCCCCTATATACAGCACCAGCTTCCACATAGCCCCTATATACAGCACCAGCCTCCACATAGCCCCCTATATACTATACAAGTCTGAAAGATCCCCTATATACAGTATGAGCCCCCACATAGCCACACTAAATATGTATAAAATGAATATATATTTAAAAATTATAAAAATAAATATTCTTTAATAGATAAGTCGCTGATTTCTGGGACCTGTAACTTTTTTTTATTTGGACATATATAGTTGTTTTTCTTTCTGTGTGTGTGGCTGGAGGGAGCTGGCGGGCAGATCCATAGATCCAGTGGTCCCTGTACACTGTAGAATCCTGTAGATAGGTAGCAGGTGGCACCGGGCGGTTCCGCTGTCGCCCATGTGCTGCACCTCGTGCCAGGGCTTTACCGGCAGCTGTGACGCCGCTCCCCAGGATGTCCGTATATGGCGTGTGACGTCACGGCCGGGATTCCCTCCCCCCGGGGTGACGTCAGAGGCCGGCGCTGGGAGTCCTGCCGGCTGCGCTCACTCCTCAGACACAAAGAGCCGGAGAGGAGGCGGCAGCTGCGGCAGCGCCAGGTGAGTGCATGGGGCACGTGCTGTCTGGGGAGGAGTGCTGGGGCTTGTAGTCCTCTCCGCTCCAGCGCTGCAGTGCGGAGCCTTGTGGGAACTTTTTACCTTATTGCTTTCAATTGTTTACTACTTTTGTGAGAAGCACCAGGCTTGCTGGTACTTGTGGTGCTTTATATAGGGCGACCCATTGGTGAGGGACGTACTGCAGACCCCACAACCAGCAGTTCAGGGTCCTGTGTCCTAAACATAGAAGGGTTGTTGTCCCCCTCACCACTGTGGCCCCCCGGGGCCAATATCGCCACCACTGGGCCATTGTAGTGATTGAGACCCTCCCCCCTAGAGGACTATTATAGGTGAATAGGACAAGTTGTGCGACTGGCGGAACGGGATTTACCAGTATTGGGGGCGTCCTGTGACCTTTTCATGTTGACCCAAGGTCGTAATCCACTTTGGCACGGTGTGGAGCCATTCTGCTCCCGTTCACTTCTATAATAGCTGAGCTGCAGTACCTGAGATCGGCCACTATACAGTATGTGGCGCTATGCAGACGTATAGTCAGTGGCAGTGGGACCCCACAGATCTTCAGTACCCTAGTCCTGGACATCCCCTTTAAGATGTCCATACTCCTGCCAAATCCAAGACCAACTGGCCACCTAAAATGTCTATGGAGCTCCTACCTCTTGCAATGATTGGGCATGTTGAATTTCAGACATGTCTGATCCTATATAAGCGGTCCCTCTTCTCTCCCTGTGGATAACACGTGTATGATCATCCAAACTGAGCGTGCACGACCCGTGTATGCGGTGGACGGAAGCTGTCCCCTTAGTTCAACCCATGGCTACTTAAGGGTCATGGAAGCCTTTTTAATCGCAGCCAATCGCCTCTGGCGGCAACTTATTTTGCGGCGGCCTTTGTTCAATTTTAACTGTGATCTTTTTTTGCCCCCCCAAATTATTTGAGAAGAGAATTAGGAGACCCCCCAGACATATTGAGTGACCAGTGGGTACTGCTGGCTTGATATGGAGCCGGAGGTCACTCCTTCTGGGTCCCCCACACTTTGCGTATCAGTGGTGTAGCACCCAGTATAGTTTCCCCTTCCTCCCCCTCATAGCAAACACATCAGTGCCTCCCGGTCTTTGCCCTCCAGGGTCAGAGACCAAGATTGCCTCTCATCGGTCTACAAGGGGAAACGACAACGAAAGACCTGCAGCCATAATGTAATACAGAGAGGATTGACTTCTTAGCTCCAATGTATTTTTCCCCCATAGACTAAACAGCACACCTGGTGAATCTTGGGTTTCGCCCTTTTGGCTTCATCTAGGGCTTCTGGAATAGTTTTTTTTTTTTTAAATGCCCTTGATGGATAAATAGATTTTTGCTTGTAATTTTGGAGCTAGACTTGGCTGTGGGACCTGGTACCAGGCGGTGCCGGGCCTGATTTCCTGTTACAGGTGCAGTGTTTCATCATCCTGTTGTTTGTTGTCATCGTACAGTAATGGTGGTGGGAGGGGTGCGGTATTTCACTCTCTTTCCATTTGGGGTTTGGAAAGTCCCCAGTTGCATGTAATTATTACCAGTAGATCCTGGTCCTCCTAGTTTCAGGTATTTCCATCATAATGGGGTTTTCCCAAAAACACAACCTATCCCCTATACACATAATCAGTGGTGGGGGGGACTGTGAGACCACAAGATATAATATGCGTTTTGGCAAGTGGTTATCCTGAAATGTTGGGGGTCAATTGTCTTCATTTTGAAGGGTCCCATTTTTTTCCAGTTTCTCTGCACGTTTCGCCGTTGAGGTAAAGACAATCATTTCCTCCAAAGCAAACCCACTGCCAGTGTTCGGTGCAAATCCTGTGGTGCATTGACCCCCTGCAATATCAAATTTTGAGGATTTCCTGGTATATGGGGGAATTGCTATTTATGCGATTGCTCTGCTGTCCCTTCCTCCAGTCTACTAGATTTGCATTGCGAAAGCAATTAGTGATGAAGTTGGGAAATTCAGGTCTCGGCTTACGCTTCGTTCTACGCTTCCTTCCTGCTCGTGTTTTTTGTTGTTTTTCCTGCCCCCAATATGTGAGATAAGCTCGTCTCGCCCGCTGCGTCACTTCCCCGTAGGGAACACGTGCTCCATCCTCTCTGTCATAACAGAATTGAGAAATCTGGCAACGTTGTGTCCCAGGTCATCTAGAAGGAAATTGTGCGGGTTTATTCCATCGGTCTGTTCTCCATCTGAATATCGTTCTGTTATCAGCCATTAAATGCGCACCTCGTCTGCTGCCGCGGAACCTCGTAACGCGCGCCTCGGTCGCATCCCAGAAGTTGGTATGTGTTTCGGCTCCCTCGTGAGCTCGTAGTACGCACCTCAGGTGCCGCGGAACATAAAGCATGACGCCACATGTAATGATTGGTGTGGTTTCTGCCATTCCTAATACTGCTAGAGACGTGATGCTTGGAACCTGGTAACGCGGGCCTCTGCCGCCATGGAACCTGGTAACGCGGGCCTCTGCCGCTGAGGAAACCTGGTAACGTGGGCCTCTGCCGCCATGGAACCTGGTAACGCGGGCCTCTGCCACCGTGAAAACCTGGTAACATGGGCCTCTGCCACCGTGAAAACCTGGTAACGTGGGCCTCTGCCGCTGAGGAAACCTGGTAACGCGGGCCTCTGCCGCTGAGGAAACCTGGTAACGCGGGCCTCTGCCGCCGAGGAAACCTGGTAAAGCGGGCCTCTGCCGCTGAGGAAACCTGGTAAAGCGGGCCTCTGCCGCTGAGGAAACCTGGTAACGTGGGCCTCTGCCGCCGAGGAAACCTGGTAACGCGGGCCTCTGCCGCCGAGGAAACCTGGTAACGCGGGCCTCTGCCACCGTGAAAACCTGGTAACGTGGGCCTCTGCCACCGTGAAAACCTGGTAACGTGGGCCTCTGCCGCCGCGGAACCTGGTAACGCGGGCCTCTGCCGCCGAGGAAACCTGGTAATGCGGGCCTCTGCCGCTGCGGAACCTGGTAACGCGGGCCTCTGTCGCCGAGGAAACCTGGTAACGCGGGCCTCTGCTGCTGAGGAAACCTGGTAACGCGGGCCTCTGCCGCTGAGGAAACCTGGTAACGCGGGCCTCTGCTGCTGAGGAAACCTGGTAACGCGGGCCTCTGCCGCTGAGGAAACCTGGTAACGCGGGCCTCTGCCGCTGAGGAAACCTGGTAACGCGGGCCTCTGCCGCCGAGGAAACCTGGTAACGCGGGCCTCTGCTGCTGAGGAAACCTGGTAACGCGGGCCTCTGCCGCCGTGGAACCTGGTAACGCGGGCCTCTGCTGCTGAGGAAACCTGGTAACGCGGGCCTCTGCCGCCGTGGAACCTGGTAACGCGGGCCTCGGCCACTTCCCAGAAATTGGTGCTCGGCTGCCTTGGGCTCTCGTAGTACGCCCCTCAGCTGCCGAGGAACATGGAGCACGACGCGACATGTAGTGATTGGTGTGGTTTCTGAGGTCTGCAGAGTTATGAGGAGATATGGAAGGGCTCGTCCTGTTCTGGCACGATCAGTACATGACCTGGTCTCTGACCCCGCACAGAGCTCATCTTGTTCTGATCATTTTCTGATAGGCGTCATTGTCTTATCAGCCCGGTGTAAACACTGCGTGAACTCCATGTCGCTGGCTGGAGACAGACGTTATTGGCCGCCGTCGTCTCCTCATCCGCGTATCGTCAGTTTGCACGCCCAGAGTGCGAACCGCTTCCTGTAAAAACCTAATAATCAGCAGGAAGATTCACTTTTATGACTTTATTGGCCCTTGCTATGATAGATCAAGTCGTGGGTACAAAATGTGCCAGCTTAATAAATAGGGGTACGAACCCGATCAGAAAAGAACTACTGCCAAACCGTGGACAACGGACCCTCCTTGTCAGATTTTGAAGCACTGATTACTATGGATAAAGCACTTAACCACCAGTCTTTCCATTAGGATGTCAAGCGGCACTTCCCTAGCAACCAGCCTCTTCCATTAGGTTGTCTAGCGACAAGTCTCTAGTAGCCAGTCTCTTCCATTTATAGGCAGTAGGCCTCATTTATCAGTCTAAAAGACAAACTGTTGCCCGTAGCGACCAATCAGAGCGCTGCTTTCATTTTTATAACTGCTCTGATGGCGTGGGAGCTGCGCTGTGATTGGTCGCTATGTGTAAAAGACAGCTTTGATAAATTTGCTTAAGTAATTTAGCAGAATAACTTTTTTTTTTTTTTTTTTTACCGTATCTTGACCCCAAACTTTTTATTTTTATGTGTGTGTCTTAAAGCTATAAAGATGGTGCTTCTATGTTTTGTCTTTAAAAGTCCCAGACAAGGGTCCCGTCTTCCTATAACGCCCCAGCCACTGGCCGAGATAGGGTTAATGTGGTGTTTTTTCTATGTACTGGAAATGTAGGGATTTTTTTTTTTTCCTAATTCCAGTTACACATTACACAGTCTTTCCCAGTAATCTATAAACTCTTCATACTGAGAGTGAAAGTAAAAGCAGGCGGACGTCTATTCGACACCTAGTCGACACTGAACATCCACCGCGGACAGAGACCATACGGATCCGGTACCTCTGATGGCTGATCGAGTGGGAGGGGCAGCTGGCGACCATTGCGATAATCTTTTGCCGTCTTTGTACCACTGCTTTCTATCCTTCTTCTTATAGAGAGGGATCCAAGTCTGGTGACCCTTATCCCCCCCTCCATAATGATCTTAGGTGGTCAGCCTCTAACATTTCATTGTCTACATTTCTCTAGGAGAGGATACTGGACGAGCGATGCATGAAGAAGTCCAACTTGGGGCGTCTTACGTCGTAAGACTGCTGAACCGTCACCAAAAACTGGACAGCGAGCAAGTGAAGCGATTTACCGAAACTCTGACCTCAATCCTATGCGACAAGTTTGAAGGACACTGGTACCCCGATAGCCCGCAGAAAGGCCAAGCTTACCGGTAAGAACGACACCCGGTGGATCTCCGTATGGGTGGGCCTGGGTATCTGGAACACGATGAGTTCAAATGGTTCAGGCCACAGGGTAGGTGCTATCCGTATAATCAGTAGGAGGGTCCTACAAATTGGATACCCACTCTGAAAACGACTGTTTTGGTGATGGTCACCCAGGTGACATTCCCCTAAATGGGTCAGGGTATTGTAAAATATGGACGATCAAAACAGATTTCCCAAAAGTTTTTCTTGCCTATCGTCCAAGCATTCTTCAATCTGCGAGGTGTCGTTTGCAATTTTTGGTAACAGAGTTGTCGGACCTTACGATTGTAGACTCTACAGGGCCTCCTCACATTTGACGGACCCTTGGAATTGTGATTAGAGAACGAGCAGGGTGCAGTCAGACAGTCTCCTCCTTTGTATGGAAATCCCCTTTAAAAAAAAAAAAACACCAAAGGTCCAATTTCGAAGCAGAAGTGAATGCAAATTTCACCGAAAATGAGTGGGCTGTAGAAACCCATCAGGTAGTTTCTTTATCTTTTTTACATGCCTTTACATATAAAGAAAAAATAATTAGTTGCAATTTTTTTTAATAAGGTTCATCAATCCCTCCCGATATATGTTTAAGGGGGTATGACAGCAAAAAGATTTTTTTTATTTTTTTTAAATATTCAGGCTGTGTGTGGTCAACTTTTTAGAGGTAGACTTCCCACTTTTCGGTCTACCCAAAGGGTCCATTTTCATCCAGGCTGTCCACCCTCCGCCCTACTCTCCATCTTCCCTCCCAGTGTGTCCATTTCCATCATTTTGGGCCTATTTATTCCGATCCTGAGGAAGGTCAGGTCGTCGTTTCACAACCTCTTAAAGGTGTAGCTCCTCCTTTTGTATTAAAGGGAATGGGTCACTTTAAACATCTGCAGGCAGCAAGTCGTAGAGTAGGAACAGCTGAGTGAATTGATATATAGTTTGTAGGATAAAGACTCAGTATAACTATTTTATTCATTCCAATCCTTGCTCTAAGCTTAGGAGTCAAGTAGGAGGTCCTACTTGGTGACTAGTACCACCCACTGGACTCCTGCATAGAAAGAGCAGGGGATTAAGTAAATTAAACACAGGGAATATTTAATTTTCCCAGAAAACTATATGTCAAACTGCTCCTCCTGCTCTATAACATTACAGCCATGATGGGATCTCTTTAAGGAATGAGGAAATAGAAATTTGTGTTTTTTGTGGTCCATGGGTCTTACCGTAAATGCCCTTCAAATCCACTGGGCTGCCATTTATGGTCCTGAGGCCCCTAACCAAGACAGGGAGTGTCATCCAGAGCAGTATTGTGATAATTTGAGGGGTGCTGACAAGGGCTGAGCCCTTATACATCAATATATTTTCTATACTTCCTCTGATCCCAGGTGTATCCGGATAGAGCACAATCTAGTGGTGGATGACTCTGTCTTACGAGCCTGTGTTCGGAGTGGACTACGCTGCTCACAGTTGGCTTTCCCCAAAAACATGTCCGTTTGGATTGATCCCCAGGAGGTGAGCTGCAGGTGAGTCAAATACACAGATCACAGTTATCATGTTACAGTCCGATAATCTAGCATCGGACTATCCGGCACTTGTTTCCATGTGATGTTGAACTTTTATTTGGGCAGTGAAAACTAATTAGAAATCTAAGTCTCCGCTTGATTTTTCTCCCCCAAAAAACGCTGCTTTAGGGCACGTCTGCATATTCACCACCGCTTTGGGGTTTATCTTCCAAAAATAAAACCCCATATATCTTCATGCTGAGTTTTCTTTCATCCCCAGGTTGGGCGAGAGCTGTAGCCCCTTCGTAGTAAAGGCTCCAGAAGAGTCCAAGAAGACTATCGTGGAGAAACCAGAACTAGACACATCGGACTATCACTCGGACGGCTCAGACATTAGCGGATCTCCTTCTGAAAGCTCCAGTGAGGATGAGGAAAGTGGCGGGAGCAAAAAGAAACCTGCTGCGGTTCCTACTCAGAAAATGGTAAGTGTGAGGAAAGACTAGCCGTAAAGCGGGGTCTACGTTATAGGGTGCACGGAGTAGAGACGAGCAAATAACTTTGACACTCCGTTGAAGGGCTTTCTTTCTCTTCGGTTCCTCTTCTTATTGGCCAACCTGGTGTTACGTCGTGTTTCACGTCGCAGCGATGACTTTGCGCCAGGTTGGTTAATTAAAAGGAGAGCTGTAGAAGATGAAAGGTAGTCGTCGGTTCGCAAGGATTCCCTTCCAGCAGCCGTGGAATATTAGTCGTGCCACCGGACCACGGTCCTTCAAAACAACTCGCTCATTTTCAGTGTCGAAAATTAGGAGTAAAGGTTCTTGGACCCTGACGTATGTTGACTATGTTGGGCCCCTTTTAGAAGAGGGTCACATATTTATTTGACATCAGTGAAATATTCGGACCAGCCATAAAAAAGTAACTGTAAATGGTGGCTTTTCCACCAGAGGGAAGGTGGCTCTTCACTTTGGCGAATGGTGTTGAATTTGTACCTTCCTCCAAGATGTCTACATTTCCCATTAGGATAGGATTTTTAAAGTTTGACCTTGCACAGATGGTAACAGAGTGCAGTTTCTCATCCGGTAGCTGTAATGGCCATTGTTCTCCATGTTGACGAGACATGATGATTACCAGATAAGAGAAGACATTGTTAGTCACCCACGAGTCAGTTTGTTGGTTACATCATCCAGGACTTCGATCGCTGTGTGTCATCTCCGAGTCACCGACTCCACTCTTTCATTTCCTGTCTCAGCTGATCCTTAAGGAACAACTCAACCTAAAATCCAAAAATCCTTCAGTGTTCTGTGACAATTTTATTTAGTAATAACTTAGAATTGGTGAGTGAATGCGCCATGTAATCACAGAAACAACTGATGAGTTCTTTCTCCAACAGGGTGCCCAGTATTACTACAACCCGGCGCCATCCTCCACCGTCTTCTACCAGTACCCTGGCAATGCTGTGAGCTTCATTCCGACCTATCATCAACCCATGGCCTTATACTACCTGGTCCCGAAATACTATCACAACATCCGATCCCGGGGAGCGCCAAGAAGATGGAAATCCAAAAACTCATTTATTCCCACCAAAAGTTGAAGTGGGACTTTATTTAATCTTTTGACCTCTGGAAAAAACAAACAAAACATTTTGACCTCACCTACTTGAAGGTAACTGGTTGGGGTCTTCTGTAGCAAGACGTGATCCTTTTTTTTTTTTTTTTTTTATGGTGCAGACCTTCTCGAGCAGCTATGGTGTGTAGTCCGAGAGTTTTATGTGAACACTCAGGTTAAAAGCTAGGACTGAGCCAGGTTCACGTTCATGAGGATGAGATCCTGGCTTTGTGATATGACTACTGGATGGCCCATAACCGACCACTAAGGGTCATCCTTGGCATCAATAGCTAGAGTACTGACCAGACCGTTAACGTGTAAGGTCTCAACTAACTCATCTCTGGTGGTCACTAGGAAGCCGATATGTCCATCAATCTGTAGCCATTGTGCCTAGGAGTTTGCCATCATGACCTCTTTTTCTTCTTCTTCTTCTTCCCTTTTTTCTAATAGTTCAATGAAGCTTTACATTTTTGGGTCTCCAAAAAATACCCCTAACACATTTTTCAGTATATGCTGCTGGCCAAAGATGGGTGAAAAGATTCAGAGTACCCTGGTCCAGCTTCTAGGTTGGTCCAAAATGGCGACCAGACCAGGGCATTGTTCACTTATAATTTGGCAATCTTCTGGGCACCTCACTCGCCCCTTGAAAATATTGCCTTGATCTGACTTGCACCGAATCGGATGTCTGACCTGGAGAGTTCGAATTGTTTTGATCATGTCTACTACGGTCATAACCCCATAACGAAGGCTCTGGAGATGTTCACTTCAAGGACATTTCCACATGGTACTTTCCTTTAAATGTTATTACATTCTTGATAGACTAATATTGTCGGATACTTTCTTAAAATTTGTAGCTGTTTTTAAGATATGAAAACTTTGTTTACAGCTTGTTGCTTCGGAGAGTGACCACCACCGCTGCTGTCTAGCTTATGAAGTTGGTTGGGATCAGACGGTGGCGACGCGCGCCAGCGATCCAGTGCTTACAAGCTCAATAGAAAAGCGCTTGTAAGCACTCCTCACATTCTCCCTTCCAGCTGCAGTGGTCGATCTCCAAGGCAATGAGCTGTAAACAAAAGTCTAGCTAAATTGCTTGTTTTTACAGCCATGTTATGTCGCATGCTACATTGCCAGAAGGATCGCATTCGTTAGGTTGGGGCAAGTCGTGAAACCAGAAACATTTGTCTGAATTGTAGAAGCGTCCAGGACTTGTGTGGCCAAAATATCCCAACAAGTTTGTGTTATGTTTTCGGTTTGACACCAAATTCGGCACTATTACGACAGCCAGGGGGGCAAGAAAACTATGACCCCCTTTGGTTGCCACCATATACTGACACCTTATTGTCGCACTCCTCCGCCTTCACGTAGAGAAGTGGACCTCCTATCCAGATGGAGGGGAAAACAAAAAAAGAAAAAGCTGCTGTACGATTACAAAAACAATGGATTTTAGCCGTCCTGGTGTTTTTGGAAACCCTTGATATGACTGAAGGGGTATCTGATATCAAAGCTGCCCTTTGCTGCTGCTGTGAAGTTCTCAGGTCGGCAAGCTGTGGAATTGCTGGTAGTTGTAGTGTTCACAATTGCACAGGTTGCAAACCTGGTGCTTTATTTTTTATTTTTTTGTCTGTAAATTATATTGTTATATCAGGTCGCGCCTCCTCGGGGCTCTATAATATATTCTACGCTGGTAAAGTTTGCTTTTTCTACCCTTGTGGTGGCATTACAGCAATATTTAATTATTTTATGGACAATAACTTTAATAATTGAGATTTGTTTTTGTTTTGTTTTTTTTTTGTTTGTAATATTAACGTGTTTGTTAAACTATTACTATCCAAAGATGCTTTGTTTAATGGTTTTTATAGTGTGTGTTTTTTCTACAACAGTTTTAATGGATTTTGTAGAAAATATATTTATTATATAAAAAGTTGACTAACAAAAAATGTCTGCCTGTGTTTTGAATATAGTCAGGGGCGGGCCATCCACACTTGGGCAGGGGCGGGCCATCCACACTTGGGCAGGGGCGGGCCATCCACACTTGGGCAGGGGCGGGCCATCCACACTTGGGCAGGGGCGGGCCATCCACACTTGGGCAGGGGCGGGCCATCCACACTTGGGCAGGGGCGGGCCATCCACACTTGGGCAGGGGCGGGCCATCCACACTTGGGCAGGGGCGGGCCATCCACACTTGGGCAGGGGCGGGCCATCCACACTTGGGCAGGGGCGGGCCATCCACACTTGGGCAGGGGCGGGCCATCCACTCTTGGGCAGGGGTGGGCCATCCACACTTGGGCAGGGGCGGGCCATCCACTCTTGGGCAGGGGCGGGCCATCCACTCTTGGGCAGGGGCGGGCCATCACACTTAGGCAGGGGCGGGCCACGCTTGACATAAGCAGGGGTGTATCCTGTAAGGAGGGGCTTAGTAGCGCATCTAGTGCTCATTCTGGCCACTATAGGTTTGACGATGGTCAGTAGCCAGTGTTTTTTTTTGTTTCTGGACTAACCGATGACAATGAACCAAGTGGATTAAAGACCATCAAGCCCTTTTTCAATACTTTGCCATATATCCAGTGCTGAGAACCTCCAGGAACATTTACGTTTATTGGTGCGGCTGGCCATAAATTTGGCAGCACATATAGAAAAAAAAAAGCAATTATGGACTTTCTGTATATGAGCAGGTTGTGGCTGAGAGCGAACAGAATTTGTCTTGCCTAACATGACTCTCACCAGCAGGTGTCACTGTTGACCGACTTAAATTTTCAGATCTCATGGACTAAGGGACTCCTTGAGCTCATGGCTGCCATCTGCTGCAAATCTTAAAAAGTAGATTCTGACAGATACTTTTCTGACCCCCTATGAAATAAGTCTCCAGTGCCTGGCTACGTCCTTGCTCTACAGTGTGAATACTGCAGCAAAAAAAAAGACCCGTAATCATGTTTACAGGTGACATCCCCCCCGGTAGGATCTGACATGTCTCCATTTTTGGCAGTTGCAAAGGGGAGTCCACTTCTGTCTTATATGTAGGCTGCAGACTGGCACATAATGGTCGGGATACAGTGCTTTGATAAAAGTCTTCATACCCCGTGAACTGTTCCACATTATTTTTCATGATCCATCCACAAAGTGCAAATATATTTTATTGGGATTTTATGTGATACCAACACAAGGTAGCGGGTATTTGTGAAGTGTAAAGGAAGTGATACAATTTTCAGATTTATATATATATTTTTTTTTAAATACTTGTGACATGCATTTGTATTCAGCCCCTCTGGGTCAATATTTTGTAGGACCACCTTTCTCTGCAATTACGGCTGGGGTCTGTATCTCTCAGCTTTGCACATTTACAGGTAACATTTTTTTCCCCTAAAGACGTGAAGATTGTTGGTCACAAATGTCTCATCAGATTCTCAGTTAGGTCTGGATTGTGGCTGCGCCGCTCACATGCATGAATATACTCTGATCTGAACCCTCCACTGTAGTCTGGCAGTAAGTTTAGGGTTGTTGTCCTGCTGGAAGGTGAACCTACGCCTTAGTCTGAAGTGTTGTAGCCTCTAACAGGTTTTCCTTTGCAGGATTGCACTGTATTTAGCTCGATCCATTTTCCCATCCACCAACCAGCTTTTCTGGTGACGAAAAGACTCCACCATGCGTGACTGTGGGGATGGTGTTTTCAAGCTGATGTGCAGTGTTAGTTTTCCGCCACACACCGTGTTTTCATTTCTAGTGTTCTCAAACAAACCTCTCCGGTCTTCACAGAACAGCTGTAGTTATACTTGGAAGAAATCACACAGCGGTGAACGCAATGTACTAATTATGTGGCTTCTGAACGCGATTGGTCACTCAGGATTTTCGGGGGGGGGGGGGGGGGCTGAATACAAATGCAAGTAACAATGTTCAAAGTTATATTTTTAAAAATGAATAGGGATTGTGGCATTACTGTGATTTGGCTGGCCGTCTGACATCCGAGGTTATAAAAGGACAGGCGATGCCTGACTCGGCACACTGACGCCGTTGCACAAAGAGTGCTTGTCTAGACCTATGCGTGCACAATATAACAAATCAGAGGCCTGTAGTGTTAAAACCGGTGCTGAATCTGAGCCATCATACTAACAGCCCTTCTAAGGGCTAAATATTTGTCTCGCATACAATCTGCATTTAGTCTAGTGAGAGAGAGACAGTTGCAGGAGTAGGGAGAGTGACAGAGTCCAGTCTGTAGACAGGGATTAGGCCTGTGCAGTCTATTGGCAAATTTATAGCTGCGGTTTATTTTTTAGGGGCTCAAAAATTGAAATTGAATACATTTTGATCTTTGAGGTCTTTCTTTTGTATTCTAGAATACACCCCACAATTATTGAAACACACCCAAACGCTATTCTGTAGTGTGCAATAAATTTCTGCGATCAGTAAACCTGCTAAGAAGCTTTTTTATGTTTTTTAGTAGGCCTCCATTTCTCAGACATAGTGTTATGTGAACATTTCTGTGATGTCTAAAACTGAGAAAAAGCGATGAAACATTTTTCTGGATTGAATTTGTCATCCATACACTTTTGTTTTCTCTCTGTTACATTACGGTGGAGTAAACTCACAAGAAGTGCTTTGATTGCTGCAGGTGACCATTTCTTTTTCTTTTATTAAAAATAAACTTGGTTTCAAGAGAGCTAGCCTTTACAAAATGCGTAAGGCGTGCATTAAGGGACGGGGAAGTGGAAGTGCTGATGATGGTGCACGACGATGCCGAGGACGTGGGGCAGGTGCTACTACGCCTGTTGCTAGAGCTCTAGAAACACTCTGATCCACGACAAATAGATTCCTGTGCCACTTTTCGGGGAGGCACGGGGCACCACTTTTGAAGCGAGAGGAGAGCAAGTGGTCGGATGGATAGCAGATAGTACTTCTGTGGCACCCCAGGAATCTGGATGCCACAGTGGTATTGCCTGCCGCTTGGGTAGGGTGATGCGATGCCTGGAAGCGATAAGGGATCCCCTTAACAGGAAATACTAACATACTATACTTCACTTTCCTGACTCCAGGCCAGAAAGGGGAGCTCAAAACCAGAACTAGAGAATAAGCCAACGCGCAGACTCTAGATGATGCCCCTCTGCAAAACTATGTCTCTAGGTCCAGGCGCTGACCAAAAGTGTGGCTGCACTAACCAAAACAATGCAGTCCATGCAAGTGTCCCCAAAGGAGAAGATCCAGCTGGCCTCCAGTCCAGGAGGATGCAGGCCTGAGGACCTGGCTTGGAAAAAGTAAAAGTGGGAAGGACACCCTGGTGCGGGATCTCACAACCTGTTGGCACTTTTGTCAAAATAACCTCCCATAAAGGGAAGAAAAGTTGATGTTTTACCTGTTATTTGTTCATAATTGTTCACATGTTTTGTTTGTTTTCCCAGTCCAGGAGTACAGGATATAACTAGGAGGGGGAATGTGGCACCCCAGGAATCCGGATGCCACAGTGGTATTGTCTGCCTCTTGGGTAGGGTGATTTCAAAGGGAAAATAAACTCCAAGCAAATGTGGCGCTGAGCACCTACGGATTTTTTTAATGCATCCACTTAAAGGGAACCTGTCACCTGAATTTGGCGGGACTGGTTTTGGGTCATATGGGCGGACTTTTCGGGTGTTTGATTCACCCTTTCCTTACCGGCTGGCTGCATGCTGGCCGAAATATTGGATTGAAGTTCATTCTCTGTCCTCCATAGTACATGCCTGCACAAGGCAAGATTGCAGCCAGCATGCAGCCAGCGGGTAAGGAAAGGGTGAATCAAACACCCGAAAACTCCGCCCATATGACCCAAAACCAGTCCCGCCAAATTCAGGTGACAGGTTCACTTTAAAGTGAAAAATGTTAATAAAATTTCATTCATTTTCTCAAAATAAAAAATATTCTCAAAAAAAAAAAACCAAAAACCAAAAAGAACAAACATACAATAAGCACTATAAAATGATGTGACATCATGATGTGACATCATTTTATAGTGCTTATTGTATGTTTGTTTTTTTTTTTTGTTTTTTTTTTGCTACCTGATGAAGGCTGCACTGTAATAATGGCAGCCGAAACGCGTTGTACTGTATTTTAAAAATATTTTTCAAATATATTTTATATATTTTTTTTTATTTTGAGAAAATAAATGAATCTTTATTAACATTTTTCACTTTAAGTGGATGCATTAAAAAAATCCGTAGGTGCTTAGCGCCACATTTGCTTGGAGTTTATTTTCCCATTGAAGTCGCCACCTATGTGAATCTGAAGCAGGATCAAAACACAGTTCTCCAAAGTGAGCTGCACAACCTTATTGGATTATACAGCATACGGAGAAGAGTTGCCTAAAGAATTGATTCCTTGAAAATCTCAACGTGTATTTCTTACCGATTAGAAGGTGAGCATAACTACAAATAAAAGAAAAAATTTTAACTGTTGGTAAAAAACGTATTGCGCTCAGAGGAAGCGCCGCACTTGTCTCTTTTTTTTTTTTTCCCCCCTCTTTCCCTAAACCAGGGTGTTTCTAAAGACTTGGGTAGGGTGATGCCATGCCTGGAAGCGATAAGGGATCCCCTTAACAGGTAATACTAGCATACAACCCTTTCCTGACTCCAGGCCAGAAGGGGGAGCTCTAAACCCAGTTTCAGGGCAGCTTCCCTATAAGTTCTTGCTTGGAGGAGGAGTTAGTGCAGATTGTGTGAGACCGTGAAGGGAGAAGAAGTATGTGGGGAGAGTGAAGCTGGAGTGGAGCTGCGATTGGGCTCCCTCCAGGTTTGAGTGCAAGAAACCGGACACTGGAAGTCCGAGGTTGTGTGGGAACTGTATGCCCCACAGCAGAAACCGAAGGGCAGGAGATTGCAGGTCTCCTGGCCACAACTACATTCGAAGGCACAGAGGCAGATTAGAGCCCGGAGTCACAACGAGAGAGGGACACCTGTAAAAAGGTTTGAGCTGCCGGCCATGCGGGTATTGTTCTACAAAAAGGACAGATTGAAAGAGGACCCTGTATGAAGCCTCACGCAAGGGACAGAGAATTCAGCACAGAAAGGAAGGCTTCCAACCCCACCTGGCTAGGGGGATTCCAAATCGCATCCAGGCTGCTCGGAATCCAAAGATCACCTGTAATCTGGGTACATGAACTTCACCAGTAAAAGGTAAAGAGACTGCAATTCCTGTGTCCTCCAATTATTTCCTGCACCTCAACATCTACAATCCCCTCACAGACTGTCCTGGTTGCCCTGGGGCTTCCGCTCCACCTGTGGGGAGCAAAACCATCTAAACTGCATTACCATTGGCCCCAGCAGATCCCTTTAAGCAGCTTTGGCCATCCCTGGCCGGGTACCACAGATGGCATCACGAACATTACTCTATAGACTTTATTTCCCCTTTAATTGGACGCCCAGGGTCACGGACTGGGTCACCGCCGCCGTGACACATCCCTTTAAGAATCAGCCCGGTACCAAGAACCCCACAGCCCTGGTGGGTCCTCCATGTTGGCGGGTGCTGTGTGCCATAGAATTTATTGAACTGTGTAATTGCCGCCATTACAGAGCCATGCGGCGCGTGGGAAGCAGAAGGGGCGTGCAGTCATGGGCGGAACCCAGAAGAAAGAGCGTGTGGAAAGCAGGAAGCCCCGACTTGGAGATGGAAGGAGTTCTTCCAGCCGGCAGGCAGAGCAGCCTCTAATCAAGGTAACAAATGTAATTGCCGCCTCCTGCCCTGCACATTCTGACTTACCATCACCAGGCTGTAAGGTTCTCAGTCTCTTTGCCATATCTGCTGTTATTTTCGGTTATTGAAGCCTAGTTTTTTCCGTTGGCCATTTTGCTTTTTGTCTTGCTGCATCTACCCTGCCCTCAGTCAGTATGGAGTTTCTTGTTTCTATGTTTCCGCCCTGTTATCTGCCATTTGCCTTTTTAGGTCACCAATAAACAACAATACCACATATTTGAGGGGGGGGGGGGAAATAATAAATAGAATATGTAGTGTACTAGATTGTGGCCAGATTCTAACGCATCGGGTATCTATCTATATATATAATTGCCTAAGGGTTTTTCCGTCTGTCTTTCTGTCTGTCTGTCTGTCTGTCCTGGAAATCCCGGCTCTCTGATTGGTCGAGGCCGCCAGGCCTCGAACAATCAGAGACCGGCACAGCATCGACGTAGAAATCCCGCGTCTCTGATTGGTCGAGGCCGCCAGGCCTCGACCAATCAGCAACGGGCACAGCGACGATGATGTCATAAAGGACGTAGACATCTCACGTTTCTGATTCAGCGACGGGCACAGTATCGACGTAGATGTCATAATGGTTGCCATGGCGACGATGATGTCATAAAGGTTGCCTCGACCAATCAGCGACGGGCACAGTGTGCCGCGAATTCTGGAATCATCATTGTCCATATACTACGGGGACATGCATATTCTAGAATACCCGATGCGTTAGAATCGGGCCACAATCTAGTATATATATAATTGCCTAAGGGTTTTTCCGTCTGTCTGTCTGTCTGTCCTGGAAATCCCGCCTCTCTGATTGGTCGAGGCCGCCAGCAACGATGATGTCATAAAGGACATAGAAATCCCACATTTCTGATTCAGCGACGGGCACAGTATCGACGTAGATGTCATAATGGTTGCCATGGCGACGATGATGTCATAAAGGTTGCCTCGACCAATCAGCGACGGGCACAGTCTGCCGCGAATTCTGGAATCATCTAGAATATGCATGTCCTCGTAGTATATGGACAATGATGATTCCAGAATTCGCGGCAGACTGTGCCCGTCGCTGATTGGTCGAGGCAACCTTTATGACATTATCGTCGCCATGGCAACCATTATGACATCTACGTCGATACTGTGCCCGTCGCTGAATCAGAAACGTGGGATGTCTACGTCCTTTATGACATCATCGTCGCTGTGCCCGTCCCTGATTGGTCGAGGCGCGGGATTTCTACGTCGATACCGTGGCCGTCACTGATTGCGTTAGAATCGGGCCACAATCTAGTTATATATATATATATAGATGTATAATAATTAATCACACCACCCCATGTGGAAACCTTATACTAAGGACACATCCATATACATAGAACCTAATTCCCATAGGGAAAAATGATGTACTAGTCCGTTAATAAAATATACAAAATCTTTATTAAAGACATTAAAATACATGAAAAGACGGTAACCAGGTGTATGTCAGTTTACAACCTGAAACAGTATATTACCAAGGGCCCCACCCCCACCAGTAACCCCACAATTAGTGAGAAACTCAGCTATTATATACTCTAATAGAAAATCAATCTAGAACGAGGTGCATATGCACCTATAACACATATGTGACCTGCTCTATAAGACCCTATACAGGAGCTGGGTATATACCTCCTTGCACCGGCACATAACATACAATTACATAAGGATAACGAGGGGAAATCCACCTATTTCGATCTTGTCACATATGTGACTGATTATAGTACTCCCCTTCTAATACATCCCAAATACTACCATAACAGTTTATACCGGTGCAGAATATATGGTCACATTGGGATCCCAGGGGAATATCCCCCAATTTGGGTCCTGTCACACATGTGACTGATCATAATTATCTCCTCCTAACAGGCCTCATGTCTAAAGAAAGGTAGCCTCTATACTTACTATGTGCAAAGTGCGCAGCAGATGTGGGGAACCAGGGGGGGTGAGTGCCCGCCCCAACGCGCGTTTCGGTCTGTCCTTCGTCAGGGGGTACTCACCTCCCCGGGCTCCGTGCTTTAAATACCCCAGTATGTCCCACCACTGCCAATCCTATGATGCAACGCACTCCTGGACGTGACGTCACTGCCGGAAGTGACGCACGCGTCTCCATAGTCACCGCGACGCCACGGAGCATCGGCGTCACACAACACCGCGCATGCGCGGTACTGTGTATAGACACAGAGTGCCCCAGGGAGCCAACGGAGACCATGGGACCGCGCGTCCGGCAGGGAAGTGTGTAGGGTCAAGCGTACGCAGTTTTTATCTCTAACAACCTGCATCATGATATGCGGCCACATCTTCTCAA
Organism: Ranitomeya imitator; assembly: GCF_032444005.1. Classification (NCBI taxonomy): domain Eukaryota; kingdom Metazoa; phylum Chordata; class Amphibia; order Anura; family Dendrobatidae; genus Ranitomeya; species Ranitomeya imitator. The sequence goes on along the minus strand of NC_091291.1, from coordinate 19,792,988 downwards.
TTATTATCCATTTATTCACCCAAAGTGGCACACACAAATTTCACCATAATACCGCATATCATACATTATCAACCATGGCAGGTACAAAACGAAAAGAATCTGTTGTCAATACTGCTTTTCTTGTCACTTGGGAGGCGCAGAAATTTAGAAAGTACAAATGTCAGATATCCATCCATCGGTTAGATCTTGGGGGGACAGCGCATTATAATAAATCCGGGGAAACTGCACGAAACACCGGAAAATAGAAATAAAAATTACTACATGCAATTAAAACATTAAAAACAATACTATTGTCAGGATTGAAAACATCCATCAGGTAAGATGTTCAGACAAACGATCAGAGAAATGGGGCATAACTCAAATTTTCATTTAGTCCAGCTGGATGCAACGTCCCCAATGTCCAGATCCATCTGGACTCTCATTGGGCTAGTTTTTTCGGAACATCACCCCTACGAATTCCCAGCTCCACCATGTCGATTCCTCTCACTCTTAAGAGAATACCATCACAACCATGATGCTGTTTAAAATGGCGCGGTATCGTTTTTAGGGTGGATGTGTCCCCACAAGTGGCAGCCGCGGCAACGCCCAACACGTGTTCTCTCACCCGCACTTTTAAGTGCCTAGTCGTCAGGCCTACGTAAATTTTAGTGCAGGGGCACGTCGCATAGTAAATAACATTTTTACTTTCGCAGGTAATCCTCTTTTTGATGTTAAATACTCGAGTATCACCTGCATTAGCAAAAGTATTGCACCGTTCTATATTCGGGCACGCCACACACCGGCCACAGGGGACACATCCACCCTTCACAGCCACTGTATCCAAAAAGGTTCTTGGTTTATTATCCTGATAATGACTGCGAACTAAGATATCGCGAAGATTCCGCGACCTCCTGGCAGTGATGGCAGCCTTTTCAGGCAGGAATCTGACAAGTACTGGATCTGCTCTCAGTATATGCCATGATTTCTCAAAAATTTGTCTAAGCATGGGGAACTGGGAGTGGTAGTTGGTCACAAGCCGAACAATGTCGTCACTCTCTACTGCAATTTTTATATAGAAGATCAACCCTAGAGGAGTGCCTTGCTCTATTGAATGCTCGCTTGATCATCCTCCCGCTATATCCCCTGTCGATCAATCTGGTTCTTAGGTCCTCTGCTTGTACGAGAAAATCATGCTCATTAGAACATAATCTGCGCAACCGTAAGAACTGGCCAGTTGGCACGGAGCGTATAATGTGGTTAGGGTGTGAGGAGGAGGCATGCAATAACATATTAGTCACTGTTTTACCCTTCGCCACGACAGCACCCCACATGAGAGAGAGGGATCCGCCCATAGGAACAGGAAACCTACAGAATAAAAGGAGGCGGTCCCCTCTCCTCCTCAGTTTAGGTTTCCTGTTCCTATAGGAATCCCAGCATACCTACAGGTGAAGAGGATTCCTGGGCCATGCACCCGCCTGCGCCGGTATCTGTGGGAACGGCAGGGGCTGCGGTTCCAGAAGCAGCGGCGGGGGAGCCCCTGCTTGCAGCCTCCCCCCTCGTCTGGCCAGCCATCCGTGGACCGGGTCCGGTCTCCGTGGGTCCGCCTGGCTCCACGAGGACGCGTGCGCTGCAGCGGCCGGCTTAATACCTCTGGCCGCTGCATGGTGAGTGAGAGCGGCGCGTCTAACCCGGAAGTCGCCGGAGCACTTCTGGGTTAGGTCCGGGGAGGCAGGAGTTTCGGCGCCATGTTTAAAAAGCGGCGCTGACGTCGGACCGGTGTGTGAGGAGATGGCTTCACCAGCCGACGATGCGCACTTGCCCACAGAGCAGCGCTCTCCCAGCAAGGAGAGGAGCGCTAAGAGCAGCACTAAAAGTGGTGGTCAGCCTCCAGAGAAGAGATCTACCACCAGACAAAAAGATCACCTGAAAAAAGATCCGCCTCCAGAAGCGGTACCTGTCAGCTTCACTGGGTGAGTTTTTCAAAGTCCCTCTTCCCATATGCTGATATATGTTCCTCCTGTATCCCCTTCCTCTAGATTAAGAAAAGGACGCATAAGTCCAAGCACAAGGAATGTGCCTTATGTTCGCAGCCCCTCCCGGATTCTTACACTCTGAGCATAGCCCTTTAGTATATCATGCAGACCCTAAGGCAGGAAAATATAATGACTCCATCTGATGTCAGAGCCATAATCCGGGAAGAAATGCAGGGATTGGCACATACAAGTTCTATCAGTACCCGCCAACCAAGCAGGTCTCGATCCCCAGCAAGATCTGAGTCAGGAGAGATACAGAAGTCCTCGGACGAGTCTGGATCCCAGCCAAGTTCGTCTGAAGATGAAGGGGGGCTTTGTCTGCCTAATAGTAGTGTAGACAACCTAGTAAGATCTGTCAGGAGCACAATGGGGTGCCCAGACGAGAAAGGGAAGAAAACCGCTCAGGACATTATGTTTGCGGGGTTAGGACAGAAAAAACACAGATCCTTCCCCGTCATATCAACTATTAAAGAGATTGTCAAAAAAAGAATGGGATAAGCAGAATACAAGAGGTTTCCTACCATCTTCCTCTAAAAGACGCTATCCCTTCAGCGACGAGGAGTTAAATTCTTGGGCCAAAGTGCCAAAGGTTTACACCGCAGTAGCCTCCACATCTAAACAGTCGGTCTTGCCAGTGGAGGATTCAGGAGTCCTGGCAGACCCGTTAGATCGTAAGGCTGAAGCCTTACTAAAAAGATTGTGGGAGGCTAACACGGGAGCATTCAGGCCAGCTGCAAGATCGCTAGTATGGATGGAACAGCTGGAGGAACAAATTAGAGGTAGAGCTTCAAGAGAGTCAATCCTACCGAAACTCCCTCTAATTAAAGAAGCGGTAGCATTCCTGGCGGATGCCTCGGTGGATTCGCTATGCTTAGCAGCCAGGTCAGCCGGCCTAGTGAATACAGCCCTTCGAGCACTCTGGTTAAAGAACTGGAAACGGGACGTACAGGCAAAAGCAAAACTTTGTGCGCTCCCCTGCCAGGGTGAGTTCCTTTTTGGGAAAACACTGGATGAGCTTTTGAATAAAGCGGGAGAGCGGAAGAAAGGCTTCCCTAACCAATATCTTCCGTCTTACCCGAGAGCCTTCAGAAGACGACCCTTTACCAGGAACAAACCGTTTGAGCAAAGGGATCGCTGGGAGACAAAGGACCCTAAACAAAAAGGTGCTCTGTTTAGCGGATCCTATAGTTCAAAGCGTGGCAAATACCGCTAACTATAAAGTAGGCGGTAGATTGAAATTTTTCCTTTCCAAATGGGAGCAAATAACAACTAGCCATTGGATTCTGGATATTATTAAATACGGATTGAAATTAGAGTTTAATAGACTCCCTTGGGATTCTTTTATTGTAACATCGCCAAAAAGTCGGGAACAACAAGAAGCTCTAGAAACAGAAATCCTATCTCTTCTATCTAAAAAAGTCTTGATAGAGGTTCCCCAGGATCAAAAAGGAAAGGGGTTCTATTCCCCTTTGTTTTTGATCAATAAGCCAGATGGCTCATTCAGAACCATCATAAATTTAAAGAAATTAAATTCCTTTTTGAGTAACCATACCTTTAAAATGGAATCTATCAGTTCTGCCATCAAGCTTTTGTTCCCTTGGTGTGTCATGGCCGGGATCGACCTAAAAGATGCCTACTATCATCTTCCAATACATGCCGAACACCAGCAGTACCTAAGGGTAGCAGTCATCCTGGCAGGACAGGTTCGTCACTTTCAGTATGTGGCAATGCCCTTTGGGCTTTCTATGGCTCCCCGCATCTTTACAAAGGTGATTCTAGAAGTGATGGCTCATTTACGCCAGCAGGACACTCTGAGAATACCCTACCTGGATGATTTTCTTGTAATAGGAAATTCCATAACTCAATGTAAAATGCGGTTATCTAATGCGATCTCATCCCTACAGGAATTGGGTTGGATCGTGAACTACGAAAAATCCAGGCTGAATCCAGACACCATTCAAATATTTCTAGGAATCCAGCTAGATTCAGTAAGTCAGAAGAGCTTCCTCCTGCATTCAAAAAAAGTAATTATACAATCAAAGGTGTCAGAGGCAATGACAAAACCCTACATGACCCTGAGGAAGGCTATGTCCTTACTAGGATCGTTATCCTCATGTATACCAGCTGTACCGTGGGCTCAATTTCATACCCGCCAATTACAGTATGAAGTATTGTCAGTCCAGGGGAAAGGACGAGATCTGGAGAGTAAATTAACTCTTTCCAGAGATGTTGTAAAATCCCTATCCTGGTGGTTAGACATGGATCACCTTTCAGAGGGTGTACCATGGATGATAGATCCCTCTAAGACGATTACCACTGACGCCAGCCCTATGGGGTGGGGTGCACATATGGAAGATAATCTGGTCCAAGACACCTGGAATCAGGCAGAGTTAACATGTTCTTCCAATTGGAAAGAATTAAAAGCGGTAGAATATGCCTTAAGTCATTTTCTTCCACAGGTTCAGGGAACGCATGTGAGAGTTCTGTTTGACAATTCCACCACAGTGGCATACATAAACCGTCAGGGAGGTACGCGATCAGGAACCCTAATGACTATAGCAGCAGACATCTTCCAGTTGGCAGAGTCTCATCTTGCATCCTTAAGAGCCCTACACATCAGAGGGGCAGAAAACACCAAAGCAGACTACCTCAGTCGAAACAGGCGCCAAGGAGAATGGACTTTAAACAGAGACATATTCAGGATGACAACAAAAGCATGGGGCGTACCCCAAATAGATCTGTTCGCCACAAGAGGCAACAGACAGGTAAAAAGGTTTGCTTCCCTGAACCTCATGGATCACCCAGACATGTTGGACTCCCTTCACCACCCTTGGAGGTTCAAACTGGCATACGCCTTTCCTCCGATGTCTCTGATACCACTAGTGATCAGGAAGATCAGGAGGGAACAAGCCAGAATAATCCTGATTGCGCCCTTCTGGCCAAAAAGACCATGGTTCTCCTGTCTCCAGAGCATGTGTCTATGCGATCCATGGATCCTCCCATTAGACAAGGAACTGCTGTCCCAGGGCCCATTTTTACACCCGCAAGTGAAGGGGCTTCACTTGACGGCGTGGAATTTGAGCGGCAGTTATTAAGTTCAAGGGGGTTCTCAGAACAACTGGTTAACACCCTGTTGTTAAGTAGGAAAAGATCTACCACCCTATTACAGTATATAGTAGGGTATGGAGAAAATTCTTAAATTTTCATACAAAACCGTTCACTAATCAAGTTCCGGTAATTCCTATTCTAGAGTTCCTACAAAAAGGTAGAGAATTAGGTCTATCGGTAAACACCCTGAGAGTTCAGGTCTCAGCATTAGGAGCCCTATATGGAGACAACATAGCAGCTAACAAGTGGGTCTCCAGGTTTATTAAATCTTGTGAATATAGTAATCCTGTCCATATTCCCCGTCTACCTCCGTGGGATTTAAATTTAGTTTTAGAGGCCTTAAATGGCTCCCCATTTGAGCCACGAGATTCCATACCTCTAAATATTCTAACATATAAAGTAGCCTATTGGTAGCCCTAACCTCAGCTAGAAGGGTTAGCGACATCCAGGCACTATCGGTAGACCCGCCTTTCTTACTGGTATTTCAGGATAGAATAGTCTTAAAGCCTGACCCCTCATACCTCCCTAAGGTAGCATCCACCTATCACAGATCTCAGGAAATTTTTCTACCTTCCTTTTTTGATTCACCTGTAACTCCAGAACAATATAAGTTCCACACTTTAGATGTCAGAAGAGCTATCCTGATGTATATAGAGAGGTCTCAGACATGGAGGCAGAGTAGGGCTCTGCTTGTCTCCTTTCAGGGCTGCAAGAAAGGACATGGGGTCACGAGAGCTACCATATCTCAGTGGATCAGAGAAGCGATCTGTTTGGCCTACACATCAAAGGGCGAAAACCTTCCAGTGGGGATAAAGGCACATTCAACACGAGCTATGGCTTCCTCCTGGGCAGAACAAGCAGATGCACCGATCCACTCAATATGTAAGGCCGCAACCTGGTCTACACCTTCTACCTTTTACAACCGTTACAGACTTGATCTTTCCACATCTTCTGATCTGGCCTTTGGTAGAGCTGTTCTTAGTATAGTGATCCCACCCAAATAATGACTCTCTGAAAGTCTCTCATGTGGGGTGCTGTCGTGGCGAAGGGTAAAAAGCCAGATTACTTACCGGTAATACTCTTTTAATGAGTCCACGACAGCACCCATGTATTACCCTCCCTAAATTATGCACAGTTCTTTCTTTTAAGTTCACAAGTAATGGTTGTATAGAGTTAAGAAATTTATGTTGCTGAATAAGAATGAATACTAAAGCTTTTGCGGTTCCCTTTTTATACACTGTAAACTAAACTGAGGAGGAGAGGGGACCGCCTCCTTTTATTCTGTAAGTTTCCTGTTCCTATGGGCAGATCCCTCTCTCATGTGGGGTGCTGTCGTGGACTCATTAAAAGAGTATTACCGGTAAGTAATCCGGCTTTTTTTTGTGAAAAATATTTGTTTGTATCTCATCATTGGTGTCCCTCCTCAGTTTGACATCAAGAAACTCGATCTCATCCCTACTCCCACAATACGTGGGAAGAAACCAGAAGAAAGAGCACGAAGTGAAGCTCTGGCACATTCTATTGTGAGCGTGTGGAAAGCAGGAAGCCCCGACTTGGAGATGGAAGGAGTTCTTCCAGCCGGCAGAGCAGCCTCTAATCAAGGTAACAAATGTAATTGCCGCCTCCTGCCCTGCACATTCTGACTTACCATCACCAGGCTGTAAGGTTCTTCTCAGTCTCTTTGCCATATCTGCTGTTATTTTCGGTTATTGAAGCCTAGTTTTTTCCGTTGGCCATTTTGCTTTTTGTCTTGCTGCATCTACCCTGCCCTCAGTCAGTATGGAGTTTCTTGTTTCTATGTTTCCGCCCTGTTATCTGCCATTTGCCTTTTTTAGGTTATGTGCACATGTTGCGGACTGCTGTGCAGATTTTTCCGCACTGATTTTGATAAATCCGCAGGGCAAAAACACTACGTCTTTCCGGCGGATTTTCTTCGGTTTTACACATGCGGTTTTCTAATATGGAGCAGGTGTAAAACTGCTGAGGAATCGGCACAAAGAATTGACATGCTGCGGAAAATAAACCACTGCGTTTCTGCATGTTTTTTCCCGCAACATGTGCACAGCGGTTTCTATTTTCCATAGGGTAACATGGTACTGTACACCGCAAGGAAATCTGCTGCGTTTCCACAGCATCAAAAACGCCTTGCACTGTAATGCCGCAGCCATCTTTGTTGTGGTATTACAGTGATTGGCTGGCCGCACAGCATCATCAGGTCTATAAGAGAGCTGGCGCCGCCCTGCTCGCCGCATTCTGCTCCGGACTCAGCAAGTGTAGGGAGAGCTGCTGCTGAGATGGGTCAGATTAACATAGTAACATAGTAACATAGTTAGTAAGGCCGAAAAAAGACATTTGTCCATCCAGTTCAGCCTATATTCCATCATAATAAATCCCCAGATCTACGTCCTTCTACAGAACCTAATAATTGTATGATACAATATTGTTCTGCTCCAGGAAGACATCCAGGCCTCTCTTGAACCCCTCGACTGAGTTCACCATCACCACCTCCTCAGGCAAGCAATTCCAGATTCTCACTGCCCTAACAGTAAAGAATCCTCTTCTATGTTGGTGGAAAAACCTTCTCTCCTCCAGACGCAAAGAATGCCCCCTTGTGCCCGTCACCTTCCTTGGTATAAACAGATCCTCAGCGAGATATTTGTATTGTCCCCTTATATACTTATACATGGTTATTAGATCGCCCCTCAGTCGTCTTTTTTCTAGACTAAATAATCCTAATTTCGCTAATCTATCTGGGTATTGTAGTTCTCCCATCCCCTTTATTAATTTTTGTTGCCCTCCTTTGTACTCTCTCTAGTTCCATTATATCCTTCCTGAGCACCGGTGCCCAAAACTGGACACAGTACTCCATGTGCGGTCTAACTAGGGATTTGTACAGAGGCAGTATAATGCTCTCATCATGTGTATCCAGACCTCTTTTAATGCACCCCATGATCCTGTTTGCCTTGGCAGCTGCTGCCTGGCACTGGCTGCTCCAGGTAAGTTTATCATTAACTAGGATCCCCAAGTCCTTCTCCCTGTCAGATTTACCCAGTGGTTTCCTGTTCAGTGTGTAATGGTGATATTGATTCCTTCTTCCCATGTGTATAACCTTACATTTATCATTGTTAAACCTCATCTGCCACCTTTCAGCCCAAGTTTCCAACTTATCCAGATCCATCTGTAGCAGAATACTATCTTCTCTTGTATTAACTGCTTTACATAGTTTTGTATCATCTGCAAATATCGATACTTTACTGTGTAAACCTTCTACCAGATCATTAATGAATATGTTGAAGAGAACAGGTCCCAATACTGACCCCTGCGGTACCCCACTGGTCACAGCGACCCAGTTAGAGACTATACCATTTATAACCACCCTCTGCTTTCTATCACTAAGCCAGTTACTAACCCATTTACACACATGATTCTTTTTTTTACTAGTTTTTTTTTTTTTTTTTTTTTTTATTACCGTAGTTTTTTTTAATTAGTTTATTAGTGTGGGTGTACTAGTGTTCAATCCACAAATCCTGATAAATGAACAGTCCATTTTAGGGCTGATTCGGGGGTACATAGATGGCCCCCTTTTTCCACATTTATTTGCTTGGTCACACTGCAGACTACATCCAGGTCATTTAAATACAAGAGTGTGAACATCTAACAATTTAAAATGTATTTTGTTTTGTTTTTGTTTTTTTGTCCCAGGCATCAGATGTGAGTGCGCAGAAAATTCTGGCCTTTTTTTTTTTTTTTTTTTTTTTTGGTACTATAGTATTTTTTGGAGTGTCTTACAACATTTTTTGGACACCAAAAAATCTGTAGCTGGCCCAAAAATATTTAGCTACAGTTCTTAAATTTATCACTGTAATTTGTACGCCACACGCATCGCATATAATTGCGCTAAATATTTAACAATTTTAGTACTCAATGTTTTTTTTTTATTTTACTGTCATAGCCTACTTATTGACATAATTTTGGTGGGCCAAAAAAAATCAAGGCCACATTTTGATCAGTCTGTTATCTCCGTCCGATGCCTGCTCTATCTGTGGTCTCCAAACACTTGCTTTTTAGGCATACATTCCAGTTTTTTGGAGATATGTTAGCCTACTTCATGACAGTAATTTTCTTTTCAAAAAAATAAAGGCCCTCAAAAAAGTGCCCAAGTCCCTGTCCTTTTCCTGTCTTCTACTCTTGTTCTATATAGTATTTTGTGGTTAAATTAAAAAAAAAAACCTCCAGGCCACATTACAACAGTCTGTTATCTCAGTCAGATGCCTGGTCTATCTGTGGGCTGCAAAAATGTGTGTTTCAGACATGCATTCCACTTTTTTGGAGTTATGTTAGCCTACTTCATGACAGTAATTTTCTTTTCAAGAAAGAAAAGCCCTCAAAAAAGTGCCCAAGTCCCCGTCCTTTTACATCACAGGAATGTGCTCTGGCCGCGGTTTAGGGGGCGGAGTCTTGCTGGACTCATTGCTCCACGTGGTAGATGGTACGGCTCTGAGTTGGGCCATCTGCAGTTCATGGTCCCTCTGAGCTTGGGCCTCCTGCTGGGCTCTCTCCGCCTCCCGCTTTTCCGCTTTCTTTTGGTATTGCTGGATCAGCTCCAGATGTCCATCACGGTCGTCGATGGGGAGTTGTTCCAATGCCGCCTGCAGGTGGGGGTCCAATCCGCCTCGGTTGAAAATATGGCCAGCATTCAGTGGTTGGACCTCTGCTGCAGAACCATTTTCGCTTGGGCCGATATTCTGTATCCACTGGGCTCTGAAAGTGGTCTTGAGCGGCTTCCTATTGCACCAGAGCCGCGAGCAGTTGGTCTTTGACTTTGCGGGCAAAAACAATCTGCTTCAACATGCACAAGACAGTATGAGTGTCCTTGGTCTGCTTCTTATAAAAGGCCTCTCCCAGCATAACCATGGTTGCCAAATAAAAGATTGGACAGAAAAATGAAGAGAAAGTTAGGGGTAATCGCTATACACACTATTGTCTCAGAACTAGTAACCACGGAGTTTTTTCTCCAAAACTTTTTTGCACGAACTCTGCAAGTTTTTAGTGAGAGGAATGATTGCTCAAACCAGATCACTAATGCTCTATTATCCCACCTCTCTGCCACCAATATGTCACGAATCACAGAGGGGATATTTTTATCATTCCCACCGCTGACACCAATATGTCATGAACCGGGGTTGTTTTGGTTGGCCCCAGTTCTTTTCAGAAGGGGATTTATCTTGCAGCTCTCTGGCGCCCCCCTACCCTCAGGTCAGTCAGTGTACTGCACCTAGGATAATTAGTTGCCAGAAAGGCTGCCTTACTATGTACTGGCTAATAGGCACATTGCAGCGAGGGCGATATAACTACTCCCACTCAGGCGGGAACAATAATTATGAACGCCATCCGTCGCTACCAGTTTTCCCAGCAGCTCAGCACACATCCGCTGCCACCAGCTCCTATTCCTCCAGTTCCTGCCTTGGCATGTACATGGTACTTTTGTGTCATCATCTATTTGAAGTGTTGCGTTATTCTATTTATCTATATGATTTTATATTTTAAATGGAATTCACTTTGTTTGGAATAAAGATTGTTATTTTAATTAGCTGTTGCGTCATTCTTTGTTGGTTACTCTGTACTCCTTATGGCGGAGCTTATACTTATGCCCTTTTCTTTGGTTTAATGAACCTCAAAACGCGCCTAGGTGGCCGCCGAACTTCGATACGTACCTCTGCGGCCAGCGAACCTTGATGCGCACCTCCGCGGCTGCAAAACCTAAAAACGCACCTCCGTGGCTGCTAAACCTCAAAATGCACCTCCGTGGTTGCTGAACCTCGAAACACGCCCCCTCGACTGCAGGATGTCCAAACGCTCCCCCGTGGCTGCCGGACCTTGAAACGCACCTCCGCGGCTGCCAGACCTCGAAACGCACCTTTGCGGCTGCCGGACCTCGAAACGCACCATGCGGCTGCCGGACCTCGAAATGCGCCTCAGCAGCTGACGGACCATGAAACGTGCAGCCATAGCTGTCAGACCTCCAAACGCGCCCCCGCAGCTGTTGGACCTCGAAATGCACCCCCACGGCTGCCAAATCTCAAAAGGTGCCAGCATGGCTGCCGGACCTCGAAAAGCTGCCGAACTTCAAGAAGCACCTCTGCAGCTGCCGAACCTCAAAACGCGCTGCCAGACCTTGAAATGCACCCCCGCAGCTGCCAAACCTCAAAATGCACCCCCACGGCTACTGGACCTCGAAACGCATCGCCACGGCTGCCGGACCTCGTAATGCGCTACCGTGGCTGCCGAACCTCGATACGCACACCCGCAGCTGCCGGACCTCAAAACACGCCATCACAGCTGCCGGACCTTGAAACACCGTGGTGGCTTCCAAACCTCGAAATGCACCTCCGTGACTGCCGAACCTCGAAACTCGCTGTTGTGGCTGCCAGACCTCGATATGCAGCCCTGCAGATGCCAAACCTCAAAACGCGCCTATGTGTCTGACTGACCATTAAATGCACCCCCGCGTCTGCTGGACTTCGAAACCCTCCTGCACGGCTGCCGGACTTCGAAACACACCTCCGTGGCTGCTGAACCTCAAAACGCGCCACTGTCGAACCTAGAAACGCACCCCTATGGTTGCTGAACCTCGAAATGCACCTCAACGGCTGCCAAACTTCAAAAGGCACCGCCATGGCTGCCGGACATCGAAACGCACTGCTATGACTGCTGGACCTTGAAACGCACCGTCGCGGCTGCCGGACCTTGAAAAGGAACACCGCGTCTGCTGAAACTCAAAACGCACCCCTGCGGCAGCCGAACTTCGAAACGCACCTCTGCGGCTTCCGGACCTCAAAACGCGCCTCCACCGAAGCTAGAAACGCACCCCTGCATCTGCTAAATCTCGAAATGCGCCGCTGCAGCTGCCAGACCTCTAAACGTTCCACCGCGGCTGCCGGACATCAAAACGCACCCTCGCGTCTGCGGACCTCGAAACGCACCGCCGTGGCTGCCGAATCTCGAAGCGCACCCGGCAGCTGCCAGACCTCCAAAACATTTCGCCGAACCTAGAAATGCAGCTCCGCGGCTGCCGATCCTCAAAACACGCCGCGGCGGCTGCCGTAGCTCAAAATGCGCCATCGCGGCTTCCGGATCTTGAAGCGCACACCCGCATCTGCTGGACCTCGAAACGCTCCTGCACAGCTGCCGAACCTCAAAACACACCCCGGCGGCTGCTGGACCTCAAAACGCACCACCGCCGAACCTAGAAACGCACCCCCGTGGCTGCTGAACCTCCAAAACGCGCCACCGCAGCTGCCGGACTTCAAAACGTGCTGCCGCGGCTGTCAGATTATGAAACGCGCTGCCATGGCTGCTGGACCTCGAAGCACACCGCAAGCGACTGCCGAACCTCAAAAAGCACCCCTACGGCTCAAAACACGCCGTGGCTGCCGGACCTTGAATTAACCCCCCCACCGCAGCTGTCGATCCTCGAAGCGCACCCCTCGCAGCTGCCGGACCTCAAGACACACACCCGCGGCTGCCGGACTTCGAAACTTACCCCCGCAGCTGCCGAATCTCGAAACGCACTCACACGTGTGCCGGACCTCAAAACACACACCCGCAGCTGCCGGACTTCGAAACCCACCTCTGCGACTGCCGAACCTCAAAACGCACCACGACTGCTGCCGGACCTCGAAACACCCCCCCGCATCTTCCGAACCGCAAAACGCACCGCCGCCACTGCCTGACCAGAAAACGCACCCCTGCGGCTGCTGGACCTCAAAACACGCCGTCGCGGGTGCCGGACCTCGAAATGCGCCACCTAGGCTGCCGAACCTCAAAACGCACCCCGGCTGCTGCCGGACCTCGGATCTCTGCGGCTGCTGAACCTCAAAACACACACCCTCGGCTGACGGACCTTGAAACGCACCCCCGCAGCTGCCCAACCTCAAAATGAACCTTTGCGGCTGCTGTACCTTGAAATGCACAGCGCTGCTGCTGTACCTTGAAATGCACAGCGCTGCTGCTGTACCTTGAAATGCACAGTGCTGCTGCCGTACCTTGAAATACACCGCCGCGGCTGCCAGACCTTGAAACGCAGCGCCGCGACTGCTGAACCTCGAAACGGACGCCCGTAGCTGCAGAACCTAGAAACGCACCCTGGTGGCTGCTGAACCTCAAAACGCGCCACTGCAGCTGCCGGATTTTAAAACGTGCTGCCGCGGCTGTCAAATGACGAAGCGCGCCACTGCGACTGTTGAACCTCAAAAAGCCCCCCCACGGCGGCCGAACCTCAAAACGCGCCTTGGCTGCCGGACCTCAACACCCCCCTGCAGCTGCTGGACCTCAAAACTCACACCTGTGGCTGCCGGACTTCGAAGTGCACCCCCAAAGCTTCCGAATCTCGAAACGCACTCACGTGTGTACCGGACCTCAAAACACATTCGCAGCTGCTGGACTTCGAAACTCACCTCCGCGACTGTGACTGCCGAACCTTGAAACACACCACGACTGCTGCCGGACCTCGAACCCCCCCCCCCCGCAACTTCCGAACCGCAAAACGCACCGCCGCCACTGCTGGACCTCAAAACGCGCCGTCGCGGGTGCCGGACCTCGAAATGCGCCACCTAGGTTGCCGAACCTCGAAACGCACCCGGGCTGCTGCCGGACCTCGGATCTCTGCAGCTGCTGAACCTCAAAACACACACCCGTGGCTGACGGACCTTGAAACGCACCCCCGCAGCTGCCCATCCTCAAAACGCACCTTCGCGGCTGCTGTACCTTGGAATGCACAGTGCTGCTGCCGTACCTTGAAATGCACCGCCGCGGCTGCCAGACCTTGAAACGCAGCGCCGCGACTGCCGGACCTCGAAACGGACGCCCGTGGCTGCCGAACCTAGAAACGCACCACAGTGGCTGCTAAAGCTCAAAACGCGCCACTGCAGCTGCCGGACTTTAAAGCGTGCTGCCACGGCTGTCAGATTACGAAACGCCCCGCCATGGCTACCGGACCTCGAAGCACACCGTGACTTCTGAACCTCAAAAAGCACCCCCACGGTGGACGAACCTCAAAACGCGCCGTGGCTGCCGGACCTCGACACACCCCCCCCCCGCAGCTGTTGAACCTCGAAGTGCACCCCCACAGCTGCTGGACCTCAAAACTCACACCTGTGGCTGCCAGACTTCGAAATGCACCCCCGCAGCTGCCGAATCTCGAAATGCACTCTCGCGTGTGTCGGACCTCAAAATGCACAACCGCGGCTGCCAGACTTCGAAACCCACCTCCGTGACTGCCGAACCTCGAAACGCACCACGGCTGCTGCCGTACCTTTGAAATGCACCGCCGCGACTGCTGGACCTCAAAACGGACGCCCTTGGCTGCCGAACCCAGAAACGCAACCCCGCGGCTTTACTCCTATGGCTGCCAGATCTCGAAACGCACCCCCGCGGTTGCCAAACGTCGAAAAACGCCATCACGGCTGACAAACCTTGAAACGCAATCCCACGGCTTTCGGACCTCAAAACGCACCCCCGTGGCTGCCGTAGCTCAAAATGCACCATTGCGGCTGACAGACGTCGAAACGCACAGTCGTGGCTGCCGAACCTCAAAACGCACCGATGCGGCTGCTGTAGCTCAAAACGCGCTGTTGCGGCTGACATAGCTCAAAATGCGCCGTGGCGGGTGCCAGACCTCATAACTCACCGTCGTGGCTGCTGAACCTCAAAACGGACCCCTGCGGCTGCCGAACCTGGAAACGCACCCCCGTGCCAGCTGAATCTCAAACCGCTGTTGCAGCTGCCGGAAATCGAAACGCGCTGCCGCAGCTGTCAGGTTTCAAAGCGCACCGCCGTGGCTGCCGAACCTTGAAGTGCACCTCCACAACTGCCAAACCTCAAAAAGCACGCCCGTGGCTGCTGAACCTAGAAACGTGTCGCAGCTGCCAGATCTCGAAGCGCACCCCCATGACTGCCGGACCTCAAAACGCACACCCGAGTCTCACGGACCTCGAAACACCCCCCGCAGCTGCCAAATCTCGAAGCGCACTCATGCGTGTGCCGGACCTCAAAACACACACCCGCAGCTGCCGGATCTCGAAACGTGCCATCGCGGCTGCCAGACCTCGAAATGCGCTGTCGCAGCTTCCGGACCTCGAAACGCACACCCCTGGAACTTCCGAACCTCGAAATGCGCCGCTACAGCTGCCAGACCACAAAACACACCCCGCAGCTGCTGGACCTCGAAACGCGCCTTCGCGGGTGGCTGACCTCAAATGTGCCGCCATGGCTTATAAACCTTGAAACGCACCTCCGCAATTGCCAAACCTTGAAACACACCCCAGCTGCTGCCAGACCTCGAAATGCACCTCTGCAGCTGCTGAATCTCAAAACGCACCCCCTCAGCTGCCGGACCTTGAAACGCACCCCCGTAGCTGCCCAGCCTCGAAACGTGCCTTCGCTGCTGCCGGACCTTGAAACACACCACCGCGGCTGAGAGACCTCGAAATGCACCGCCGCAACTGCCGGACCTCAAAATGGACGCCCGTGTCTGCCGAACCTAGAAACTGAACCCCCGCGGCTTCTGAACCTCAAAACACGCCATCGCAGCTGCTGGACCCCGAAACGTGCTGCCGCGGCTGCCGGACCACAAAACGCACCCCCGCGGCTGCTGGACCTTGAAACGCACCATTGCGGATGCCGGACCTCAAAACATGCCGCTGCGGCTGCCAAACTTCGATATGCACCTCCGCGACTGTCGAACCTCTAAACGCACCCCTGCTGCTGTAGGGACCACTAAATGCACCACCGTGGCTGCTGAACTTCGAAATGAAACCCCGGGGCTGCTGGACCTGGAAACGCACCACCCCGGGTGCCGGACCTGGAAGCGCACCTCCGTGGCTGCCGGACCTCGACATGCACCACAGTGACTGCCGGACCTCAAAACGCACCGCCGTGGCTGCTGGACTTTGAAACGGACCTCTGCGACTACCAGACCACAAAACGCACCACCACGGCTGATAGACTTCGAAATGTGCCGTCGCAGCTGCCGAACATCGAAACACGCCTCCGCGACTGCTGAACCTTTAAAAGCACCTCCCCGACTGCCGGACCTCGAAACGCACCTCTGTGGCTGCCAGACCTCAAAACGCTCCACCACGGCTGACAAACCTCAAAATGCACTCCCACAGCTGCCAGACCTTGAAACGCTGCCCTGCGGTTGCTGAACCTCGAAACGCACCATCACGGCTGACAAACCTTGAAACACACTCCCACGGCGGCGGACCTCGAAACACACCCCTGCGACTGCCTAACTTCAGAACGCACCCCTGCAGCTACTGTAGCTCAAAATGCGCCGCTGCAGCTGGCAGACCTCGAAACGCACCGCCGCGGTTGCCAAACCTCGAAACGCACCACTGCGGCTGCCGTAGCTCAAAAGGTGCTGTTGCAGCTGTCATAGCTCAAAACGAGCCGTTGCGGGTGCTGGACCTCATAACGCACCACCGCTGCTGCCGGATTTGGAAACGCCCTGCCGCAGCTGCTGAACTTTGAAATGCACCACCGCGGCTGGCGGACCACAAAATGCACCGCTGTGGCTGCCGAACCTCGAAATGCACCCCCACAGCTGCCGTAGCTGAAAACACACCATTGCGGCTGTTGGACCTCGAAACGCATGCCAGCGGCTACCATAGCTCGAAATGTGCCGTTGCGACTGCCGGACCTCAAAACTCACTGACGCGGCTGCCAAATCTCGAAACGCACCGCCGCACCTCGAAACGCATCTCTGCGGCTTCCGTAGCTCAAAACACGCCATTGCGGCTGACATAGCTCAAAGCGCAACCCCGCGGCTTCCGTACCTCGAAACGCACCGCCGTGGCTGTCGGACCTCGAAACGAAAACCTGCTGCTTCCGAACCTCTAAATGTGCTGCCGCGGCTGTTGGACCTCGAGACGCACGCCCGCAGCTGCCGTAGCTCAAAACACGCCGTTGCGGGTGCCAGACCTCGAAACGCATCGCCGCGGCTGCCGAACCTCAAAACGCGCCATTGCGGCTGCCGTAGCTCAAAATGCAACCACGCAGCTTCTGCACCTCGAAACGCACCGCTGTGGCTGTCTGAGCTCTCTCTTTGTCTATCTCTCTCTCTTTGTCTAGCTCTCTCTCTCTCTCTGTCTAGCTCTCTCTCTCTCTCTCTCTCTCTCTGTCTAGCTCTCTATGTATGTATGTGTATATATATATATATATATATATATTTCACCATATTGCATTTTTGTAGGAATCTGCTGCTGCAGAAGAGGTGCTTCCGGAAGAAGACCGAAGGGGTGAAGAAAGATCTGGAGTGGGATCACAATTGGCATGTTTTTTTCATGCATCGCGGAACCACAAACTACACACTACACTCACACATAAAAACAAAAGATTACAGAAAGAACAATGCACACAACACATAGAAACAGAACATTGGACACATCGCACAACATGAACAGAATGATCATTATAGATATCAAAATGTACACAACACATAAAAAGGCAAACTACAAGCACATAATTGTTATGTTTTTCTTTTAGAGTTCGGATTCTGGTGCTTCATCAAGAGGTCCTGCGAGTGGCTCCCAGGGTCATCGGCGTGAGTCGTGGCGGCCGTCATCATGTAAGCATCTGTCACGATCAGCTGCGGCCACCAATGTGGGCCAGCCCATAGACGCCCCCATGCCGACCAACTGCAGAAGGTGTGGGGCGTGCGTCCCCCGGGGACGAAATACGGACCCTTTAAACCGCAGAGGGGGACCCGGGCCTACCCAAACTAGGAGAGGGCAGAGACCGGGGTTCTGTGGCAGCTGAGCATGTGGACAAGGAAAGAGACACATAGGACTTGATTACACCGCACAACTTCAGGTATAGAGAAAGTAAAGTTTACTAAAGTAAAGTCACACAGTACATAAACCAAAACATAACAATGTCAGGCTCCCGATTCCACACCTCCAGAACGGTACCACCCAGTGGACCCCGAGGCACCAACGGATCACCGAGGCACACATAGGCGGGACATCAGGACCCAGGCAGGACATCAGGGTACACGAGGACATCAGGGCGCAGGCAAGACATCAGGATACAGACAGGAGATCTGGACTCAGGAAAGACATCAGGACACAGGCCAGGCATCAGGACACAGGAATACTGGATAGACATCTGGGACACTGGCGTGGCAGCCCAGGTCATCAGCTGGGACTCTGGCGTGGCAGCCCAGGTCATCAGTTACATCAGGACATAGAACACAGGAAGGACATCAGGGAATACGTGGTCATCAGGATGCAGGTAAGACATCAGATCATCAGGAATACCGGATAGACATCTGGGACACTGACGTGGCAGCCCAGGTCGTCGGCTGGGACACTGGCGTGGCAGCCCAGGGCATCAGTTACATCAGGATATCAGACAAAGGGAGGACATGAGGGAACAGACAGGATATCAGGACATCAGGGTCCATGAGGTCATCAAGACACAGGCAGGACATCAGGGTACAGGCATGACATCAGGACCCAGGGTCAGCGGCAGACAGACAGGAGTCATTCGGTTCCGGACATCCGACACGACCTACAGGCACCACCAGAGTCATCAGGTTCCAGATTGCGGTCGTCAGACTCCGGGCATCGGACCTAGGAAGGAACTCAAGCGTGATGGTGCAAGCACCGCCGTACTGGACATGAGCCAGACGGGGTTAACACCGCATGGTAGTCAGAGCACAGAGTAGTAGATGCTCAGCAGAAACACCGGTTTCAAGAGACAAAGTCACTGGGAGTGAGGCTCCAGATGCAGAAGGATTCCAGGAACATAATCACAGCAGACGCAGTTCAGACAGGTTCAGGTACAGGATCAAGGATTTGGGCCTGGATATACCGCATCCAGGACAGGTGCCTGAACAGGACAAAACAGGAATCAAGGCAAGGACTTTGGTACCAAAACATAGACAGGAGAGGAACACAAACCTACAAAGTTCGGGAGCTTTGTGAGTAGCTCAGGCCCCACCCATAGGGCAGGGGAACTTTATATAGGAGCTGCCCCTCAGCAATTGCCTGGGAACAGCATTTTAAGTACACACCCTAACCCTGTTAAAATCAGGGGAGGTGCGGCCGCGCACGCCCTAAGCACAAACAGGAACCATTACAGCACAATCAGTGCAGGATCTGAGACTCAGGGCACCTGACTGAAACTGCATGCACTGACCCACGTGGAAAGTCATGCACCAGCTGCAAATGACCTCACAACCCGCGGACAGCTTCACAGCAGCAACCAGGGACCGCACAAGCGGATGGTCCTACATCAGAAAAGACCTAACCACCATGAATGGCTGTGCAGCAGAGCAGGGAACGGAGAAGGCTCCATCCAGGTAACAGCCAACAGTATCCCAGCTCAAATTAGGGGGAAAAGAGTAAAGGGTTAAAGCAAACATATGCATTGTCATGCCGAAAACAAGAAACAGACAGAATAGCATGACAGCATCTTTTTTATTTTTTTTTGTTTTTTGGTATTTTCTTTGTTTTGAATCTAATTTTATTTTTTTGCCCTTTTTTATAACAGGCTTCACAGCGTGCTCCTGATTCGGACCGTGAGGAGGTCAGCCTCAACTTTGACCTTCTCATTGATCTGATCTGATCTGATCTGAGACAGGGAGCCGCTGTGGAACATGGGTGACCGCCGCCATGCTGATGTCATAGTAACCCGTCGACTCTGGGAACAAGTATGCCAACAGATAGTTGAGAACTGGGAGGACCTCAATGTTCGGGCCCAGAATCAAGAACATAAGTATACACAGTTCAGTTATGTTGATGCATTCAAAGGATTGTATCTCAACCAATTTGTGTTTTTCCTTTTTTACAGGTGAGAGGATTGTGTAGCGGTGGTTGTCTATCAGGGATCGCTTTAAGAAGGAGTTCAACAAAGAAATGTGGGCCCTGAGTGGTTCTGGAGGACGCAGGAGCAGATACAAATATGCTCAAGCCCTGTCATTCCTCAGGTCAACGATGGTGACCCAAAGGTAAATATTACCCACCACATGTAATAAGCAATGTTTTAAATGTCTAACCCTCTTTTGTTGTTTCAGCAAGGGCCATGCAATATCAGTATATTAATTACTTTTTTTTTCTTTGTTCCACAGCACTGTCGGGAGCACTCGGGAGTCTGCAGCTGCGTTGAACCCTTCTGGGGCGATCCCTCAGGAGTTCGCCACCGAGGGACACTTCGACAGTCCCGGCCCCTCTGCACCTTCCCACCCATCTGATCCCTCGATACCATCCACCAGCGCTGGAGCATCCTGGCCGGTTCCATTGCATGAATCTGCTGGTGAGGATATAGCTTTTCCTGTACCCCACCCCTCTGCTGCTGCCACCTCTAGTACACCTGTGGCTACGGGGCGCCAGCGGTAGAGGAGTCAGGTACAGAGCTATGCGCTCAAGTTCTTGCACCTGAACGCATCCTTTCAGAACTGTCTCAAAGTTTTATCCGAGCAAATGGCTGCAGGTTTCAATGTAATAAAAGCATACTCGAGTTGCATACACTTCTGCTAACGATGCGTTCAGAGGCAAGTCTGTCACCGAACCACACTATTTTGGGGTTGATACTCGAGCAAATGGAGAAGCCATCTACTGATCAGCAGATGCAAGTAATGGAAGCCTGCCAGTCTACTCTAGCGCTCATTGACTCCAAAGCCACCACACTTGCCACCCCTCCTGCACCTGCCCCCCTTCAGCCACTGCCCCTCACTACAGCCACTACCATCCTCCTGACCCGTACCAGCAACGTGCCCGAGCCCCATCCCACCAACCTCACCATTACCCACATCGTGACTGTGCCCCTTCCCAACATCCAGACCAGTATGAACATCCCTCCCCATACCAGTTTCCAACAACATCTTCCGCGCCTCCTCTCCCTGCCCACTATCACCAGCCTTATTCACCCGTCATGTCCCAACCCCTTTCTCCACCCCTCAACGCTTCAGCCTCCCAATCCATCAGCTATACCCCTCCATCATACCAAATTCCTAACCCAACTCCCAGTTTCCTGTCCACCCGTTCACTTGCTTTCTCCACCCCTTCACCACTACTTATTGATCCTTCCCCATCAACACCACCACATTCCTCTCTCCACACTCCCTCTGTCAAAGTGTCCCTATCTGACAGCCCCTCCAGCACTATCTCCACCCCGACGTATTCAAACCCCTAAGTTTTGGCGCAGCCAAATAAAGTCTACTTTTGTGTTGCCAAACAGAATTTTATTATTGTTTTGTTCAAAAAAATTGTAATAAAACTGTGTTTTTAAAGCAAATGTGTATTTTCTTTATAAGGTATAGTTAACACTTGTGTTAAAGATGGTTTATTGGTAGAGGTAAAATACTTTGGGTACAACCCAAAGAGGTACACAACTTGGGTAAAAGTAGGTCAAATACCGTTACAAGGTCAAAGACAAATTGTTCAAACTCGCTCATCCTGTCAGTCGATTCTTCCTTCCGGTGACAAAGTATTCTGCGAATTGGTCCCTAATTTGGGAAACTATAACATCATAACGTATAGAAGTTCTGTGATAATCAGCCAAGGTGGTTTCTTCAGAGTGGTCCTCAAGGGAAATCTGTTCCTTGGAAATCACAAAATTGTTCAGGACAACACAAGCTTTCACCACCTCGTCGACAGTGTCTGTATTCAAGTTTATGGATGTCAGTAGAACTCTCCATTTGGCGGTCAAAATTCCAAAAGCGTACTCCACCATTCTCCGTGCATGTGTGAGGCGGCAGTTAAAAATTCTTTTAGTTCGGGTTAATCCACGACTGGAGTAGGGTTTCAGCAGATGTTCTGACAACTGGAAGGCTTCATCCCCAACACAAACAAAAGGCATTGGTGGCCCAGAGGTTTGAGGCAATGGTCTTGGGGGGGGGGGGATTGAAAGGTGTTTCCATACAAATGACGCCCCTTTGCAGACAGTTTGAAAACTTGGGAATCATCAGAGCGGCCATGCGCCCAAATATCCACCGCTACAAATTTGTAATCTGCATTGGCGATGGCCATCAGCACAATGGAAAAGTACTTTTTATAGTTAAAATATTCTGATCCAGATGCAGCCGGTTTCACAATACGGATATGTTTCCCGTCCACCGCGCCCAAGCAATTGGGAAACTGACACACTTGCTGGAATTTCTCAGCTACTTCCAACCAATTCTCCATTGTGGGATGTGGTATAAATTCATTGTGCAAAGAGTCCCACAGTGCATGGCAAGTGTGCTTTACAATTCCGGAGATGGTGGAAATTCCCAGTCTGAACTGGAAATGTAGTGACGAAAGGGATTCTCCAGTAGCAAGGAATCTTATGAACAAAATCAAGGCAGAAATAACTACAAAATCAAATTACAATCAATTAAAGTGCACTACAGGAGTACATACAATAAAAATGGCTTAGTGAAGAGTGACCATCAGACGCTCGTCCGGTGAAATAGAGAATCGGCAATACGTATCACTCCTTCGGATGAGATGTTCAATTCGGTCCACCAGTAGATCAAAGTTCTCCGCTTTCATCCCCACATGAGAAAAATTTCTCTGGGTCTCCTCGTAGCTCCATGTGCAGAGTAGAAAACACCCCACGGGTCATTCTCTGCGTGTTGATGGGGTGGATCAACAAACGGCGTCAGCGCAGACGCATGGTGCGTTGTCTCTCTCGCTCCTTCTCCAGAACAATTGCTTTCAAGCGATTCACCTCCACAATGAAATCCACGTTGTTCTGCAGAATCTTCGCAATGACGACATCCATCTTCTCTCCAAACACTTACTCCTCTCCAACCTGTGACTGATGGGCTGTAGGAAGACTGTATATATGGTTTTGAGGGGGCCAAACACATTTTGGAGCCTCCCAGGGGCGTTCTTAAAAACCGGATCGTGGAAAACCGGACGAAATGGATGCCAACCGGATAGGACGGATCCGTTTTCTCGCCGGATCGGCTGAAATCCGGATCCGTCTCATCCGGTTTTCACAAATTACGCCAGATCTGGCGCTGCGGCGCGACACCGGAATCGGCATGCGGAAAAAAAACTGATGTGTGAAAGTAGCCTTATGCTCTACCAATGAGCCACAGCTTATAATGATTTGCATACATACATGTACCTCACAAACTTACACGTACCCCACATACATACACATATCCCAAGTCATGAATCACATGGGTGATATTTTTATCATCCCACCACTGCCACCAATATGTCATGAACCCGGGGGTTTGGTTGCCACCAGTTCGTTCTGCAGGAATTTATATATATCCCAATTCCGGTTTGCAACTTGCAGCTCTCTGGCGCCCCCTTACACTCAGGTCATTAAGGGAACTGCACCTAGGATAATTAGTTGCCAGAAAGGCTGCTTGCTCTGTACTGGCTACTGGGCACACACTACAGTGAGGACGATGCCTCGAAACGCACACCCGTGGCTGCCGGACCTTGAAACATGTCCCCGCGGCTGCCGGACCTCGAAATGCACCCCGTTGCCTGTCGATACTCAAAACGTAGCCCCACAGCTGCCAAACCTTGGGCAACCCACATACATCGTGCACTCCACGTGCAACATGCATCCCACATGCACCTCACATGCAACGTGCACCACACGTGCAAGATATAATGTGCAACGTGCCCCATATGCAACCCCATAGGCACCCCACGTGCAACCCACATGCAATGTGTACCCGTGCAACTCCACGGTGCTCCCCATGTGCAAAGCGCACCCCACGTGCAATGTGCACCCCACGTGCAATCCACGTGCACCGTACACCCCAACGTGCATCCAACGTCCAACGTGCAACGTCTGTACACCCAATGTGCACCCCACATGCACCCCATGTGCAACGTGCACAGTGCACCCCTCGTGCAATGTGCACCCCATGTGCAACGTGTACCCAACATGCAGCCCATGTGCAACATGCACTCCACATGCATCGTACACCACGTGCAATGTGCCCCCCAAGTGCAACGTGCACCCCACATGCACCATACATGCAATGTGCACCCCATGTGCAACGTGTACCGTGCACCCCAATGTGCACCCATCATGCAATGTGCATTCCATGTGCAACATGCACCCCATGTTCACCCCAAGTGCAACGTGCACCCCATGTGCAACATGCACCCCACGGACAAAATCCACGCCACGTGCATCCCACATGCAACGTGTACCCCGCATGCAATGTACACTGTGCAGCCCAACGTGCACCCGCAAGTGCACTCCACGTGCAATGTGCACCCCATGTGCAATGTGCACCCCACATGCAACATGCACCCCACATGCAACATGCACCCCACATGCAACATGCACCCCACATGTAATGTGCAACGTGCACTCCACGTGCAGCTTACATGCAATGTGCACCCCACGTGAACCGCACATGCAAAGTGCACCCCACGTGCAACATGCACCCCATGTTCAAGGTGCAATGTGCATCCCACATTCACTCCACCTACAACCCATATGCAGCGTGCACCCCACGAGCAATGTGCATCCCATGTGCACCCCACATGCAACGTGCACTGTGCACCCCAACATGCATCCCATGTGCAAAGTGCAACCCACATGCACGCCATGTGCTATGTGCACCCAACATGCAACGTGCTCCTCATGTTCACCCCACATGCAACGTGCACCCCACATGCAATGTGCACCCCACGTGCACCCCACATGCACCCTGCATGCGACATGCACCCCACATACAATGTGCACCTCACGTGCAATATGCACCCCATGTGCAACGTGCACCCATCGTGCAACGTGCACCCCATGTGCGACATGCACCCCAACGTGCATACCATGTACAACCCACGTGCAACATGTACTCCACGTGCAAGATGTAAAGTGCATCCCACGTGCACCCCACGTGCAACATGCACACCACATGCACTCCACATGCAACGTGCAACCCACGTGCAACGTGCCCCCATATGCAACCCCATGGGCACCCCACGTGCAACCCACATGCATTGTGTACCCGTGCAAACCTACGGTGCACTTCATGTGCAACGTGCACCCCATGTGCAAAGTGCACCCCACGTGCACTGTACAACCCAGTGTGCACCCAACGTCCAACGTGCAACCTAAGTACACCCCATGTGCAATGTGCACCCCACGTGCACCCCATGTGCAACATGCACAGTGCACCCCTCGTGCAATGTGTACCCCACGTGCAACATGTACCCAACATGCATCCCATGTTCAACATTCACTCCACGTGCATCGTACCCCATGTGCAACATGCACCCCATGCACAACCCATGTGCACCGTGCACCCTAATGTGCACCCCACGTGCAACGCGCACCCCACATGCACGTACGTGCAATGTGCACCCCACGTGCACCCCATGTCCAATGTGTACCATGCACCCCAATGTGCACCCATCATGCAATGTGCATTCCATGTGCAACATGCACCCCACGTGCACCCCATGGGCAACGTGCACCCCATGTGCAACATGCACCCCACAGGCAAAATCCACCCCACATGCAATGTGCACCCCGAATGCAATGTGCACTGTGCAGCCCAACGTGCACCCACAAGTGCACTCCACATGTAACGTGCACCCCACATGCAACATGTACCCCATATGCAATGTGCAACCCATGTACAACGTGCACCCCACTTGCAATGTGCAATCCATGTGCACCCCACGTGCAACATGCATCCCACATGCAACATGCACCCCTCGTGCAAAGTGCACCTCACGTGCAAGATGCAGTGTGCACCCCACATGCAATGTGCACCCCACAAGCAATGTGCATAACACGTGCACCCCACGTGCAACGTGCACCGTACAGCCCTATGTGCACCCCAACGTGCACTCCACGTGCAATGTGCACCCCATGTGCAACATGTACCCAACATGCATCCCATGTGCAACATGCACTCCACGTGCATCGTACCCCATGTGCAATGTGCACCCCATGTGCAACGTGCACCCCACATGCATTGTACGTGCAATGTGCACCCCACGTGCACCCCATGTGCAACGTGTACTGTGCACCCCAATGTGCACCCATCATGTAATGTGCATTCCACGTGCAAAATCCACCCCACGTGCACCCCACATGTAACATGCACTGTGCAGCCCAACGTGCACCCACAAGTGCACTCCACGTGTAATGTGCACCACACATGCAACGTGCACCCCACATGCAACGTGCACCCCACGTGCAACGTGCACCCCACATGCAATGTGCACCCCATATGCAACATGTACCCCATATGCAATGTGCAACCCATGCGCAACGTGCAACCCACATGCAATGTGCACCCCCACATGCAACATGCACCCCATGTGCAACATGCACCCCACGTGCAAGGTGCAATGCAAGCAATGTGTATCCCACGTGCACCCCACATGCAACGTGCACTGTACAGCTCTATGTGCACCCCAATGTGCACTCCATGTGAAATGTGCATCCCAAGTGCACCCCCACGTGCAATGTGCACAACACGTGCAACTTGCACCCCACATGCAACATGCACCCCACATGCAATGTGCAACCCATGTGCAACCCATGTGCAACATGCACTCCACGTGCAACCTACATGCAATGTGCAACCCATGTGCAACCCATGTGCAACATGCACTCCACGTGCAACCTACATGCAATGTGCAACCCATGTGAACCCCACGTGCAAAGTGCAACATGCATCCCACATTCACTCCACCTACAACCCATGTGTAGCGTGCACCCCGTGAGCAACGTGCATCCCACATGCACCACATGTGCACCCCACATGCAACATGCACTGTGAACCCCAACGTGCATCCCATATGCAAAGTGCAACCCACATGCACGCCATGTGCAATGTGCACCCAACATGCAACGTGCTCCTCATGTTCACCCCACATGCAACGTGCACCCCACATGCAATATGCACCTCATGTGCACCCCACATGCACCCTGCACCCCAAAATGCACCCCGCATGCGACATACACCACCAAGTGCAACATGCACCCCAAGTGCACCCCACGTACAATGTGCACCTCACATGCAATATGCACCCCATGTGCAACGTGCACCGTGCACCCATCGTGCAACGTGCACCCTATGTGCAACATGCACCACATGTGCACCCCAACGTGCATTCCATGCACAACCCACGTGCCATGTGCAACATGTACTCCATGTGCAAGATGTAACGTGCAACCCACATGCAACGTGCACTCCATGTGCACCCCACGTGCAATGTGCACCGTGCACCCCAATGTGCACACCACATGCAAAGTGCAACATGCAACCCACATGCAACGTGCACCCCACGTGCAATGTGCACTCAACGAGCAACGTGCACTCCATGTGCAACCCACATGCACTCCACGTGCAACCCACATGTACCCCACATGTACCGTGCACCCCAACGTGCACTCCACATGCAACGTGCACCCCTTGTGCAATGTGCACCCCACATGCACCCATTGTGCAACATGCACCATGCACCCCAACGTGAAACCCTCGTGCAACATGCAACCCACATGCAACATGCACCGCATATGCAATCCACGTGCAACATTCACCCCACATGCAATGTGCACCCCACGTGCAATCCACGTGTACCGTACACCCCAACGTGCATCCAAGGTGCAACCTATGTACACCCAATGTGCACCCCACATGCATCCCATGTGCAACGTGCACAGTGCACCCCAAAGTGCACCCCTCGTGCAATGTGCACCCCACGTGCAACATGTACCCAACATGCATCCCATGTGCAACATGCACTCCACATGCATCATACCCCACGTGCAACGTGCAACCCACGTGCACCGTGCACCCCACATGCATCGTACGTGCAATGTGCACCTCATGTGCAACGTGTACCGTGCAACCCAATGTGCACCCATCATGCAATGTGCATTCCATCTGCAACATGCACCCCACGTACACCCCAAGTGCAACGTGCACCCCATGTGCAACATGCACCCCACGGGCAAAATTCATGCCACGTGCATCCCACATGCAATGTGTACCCCATATGCAATGTGCACTGTGCAGCCCAACGTGCACCCACAAGTGCACTCCACGTGTAATGTGCACCACATGTGCAACATGCACCCCACATGCATCATGCACCCCACATGCAACATGCACCCCACACACAACATGCACCCCACATGCAACATGTACCCCATATGCAATGTGCAACCCATGTGCAATCCACGTGCAACGTGCACCCCATGTGCAACATGCACCCCACGTCCAAAGTGCACCTCACATGCAAGGTGCAATGTGCACCCCACGTGCAATGTGCACCCCACAAGCAATGTGCATCCCACGTGCACCCCACAGGCAACATGCACTGTGCAGCCCTATGTGCACCCCAACGTGCACTCCACCTGCAATGGTCACCCCACGTGCAATGTGCACCACACGTGCAACATGCATCCCACATGCAACATGCACCCCACATGTAATGTGCAACCCATGTGCAACGTGCACTCCACGTGCAACCTACATGCAATGTGCACCCCACGTGAACCCCACATGCAAAGTGCACCCCACGTGCAACATGCACCCCATGTTCAAGGTGCAACGTGCATCCCACATTCACTCCACCTACAACCCAGGTGCAGCGTGCATCCCACGAGCAATGTGCATCCCATGTGCACCCCACAGGCAACGTGCACTGTGCACCCCAACATGCATCCCATGTGCAAAGTGCAACCCACATGCACGCCATGTGCAATGTGCACCCAACATGCAACGTGCTCCTCATGTTCACCCCACGTGCAACGTGCACCCCACATGCAATGTGCTCCTCATGTTCACCCCACATGCAACGTGCACCCCACATGTAATGTGCACCTCATGTGCACCCCACGTGCACCCTGCATGCGACATGCACCCTGCATGCGACATGCACCCCACATACAATGTGCACCTCACATGCAATATGCACCCAATGTGCAATGTGCACTTTGCAAACATTGTGCAACGTGCACCCCATGTACGACATGCACCCCAACGTGCATCCCATGTACAACCCACGTGCAACATGTACTCCACGTGCAAG
The DNA here is from genome assembly GCF_032444005.1 of Ranitomeya imitator. Lineage (NCBI taxonomy): Eukaryota > Metazoa > Chordata > Amphibia > Anura > Dendrobatidae > Ranitomeya > Ranitomeya imitator. The sequence continues at coordinate 19,763,839 of NC_091291.1, read as the reverse complement.
ATGTAAAGTGAACCCCACATGCACCCCACGTGCAACATGCACACCACATGCACTCCACATGCCATGTGCAACCCACGTGCAAGGTAAAACGTGCAACCCACGTGCAACGTGCCCCCATATGCAACCCCATGGGCACCCCACGTGCAACCCACATGCATTGTGTACCCGTGCAAACCCATAGTGCACTTCACATGCAACGTGCACCCCATGTGCAAAGTGCACCCCACGTGCAACCGACGTGCACCGTACACCCCAGTGTGCACCCAACATGCAACCTACGTACACCCCATGTGCAATGTGCACCCCACATGCAACGTGCACAGTGCACCCCTCATGCAATGTGTACCCCATGTGCAACATGTACCCAACATGCATTCAATGTTCAACATGCACTCCACGTGCATCGTACCCCACGTGCAACGTGCATCCCATGTGCACCGTGCACCCCACATGCACCGTATGTGCACGTGTACTGTGCACCCCAATGTGCACCCATGTGCATTTCACGGGCAAAATCCACCCCTCGTGCACCCCACATGTAACGTGCACCCCGCATGCAATGTGCACTGTGCAGCTCAACGTGCACCCACAAGTGCACTCCACGTGTAATGTGCACCACACGTGCAACATGCACCCCACGTGCAACATGCACCCCACATGCAACGTGCACTGTACAGCCCAATGTGCACCACACGTGCAAGGTATAATGTGCAACGTGCCCCCGTATGCAACCCCATGGGCACCCCACGTGCAACCCACATGCATTGTGTACCCGTGCAAACCCACAGTGCACGTCACGTGCAATGTGCACCCCATGTGCAAAGTGCACCCCACGTGCACTGTACAACCCAGTGTGCACCCAACGTCCAACGTGCAACCTACGTACACCCCACATGCAATGTGCACCCCGCAAGCAATGTGCATACCACGTGCACCCCACGTGCAATGTGCACCGTACAGCCCTATGTGCACCCCATGTGCACCCCCACGTGCAACATGTACCCAACATGCATCCCATGTGCAACATGCACTCCACGTGCATCGTACCCCACGTGCAACGTGCACCCCACGTGCAACGTGCACCCCATGCACACCCCATGTGCACTGTGCACCCCAATGTGAAGCCCACATGCAACGTGCACCCCACATGCACCCTACGTGCAATGTGCACCCCATGTGCAACGTGTACTGTGCACCCCAATGTGCACCCATCATGTAATGTGCATTCCCCAGCAAAATCCACACCACATGTAATGTGCACCCTGCATGCAATGTGCACTGTACAGCCCAACGTGCACCCACAAGTGCACTCCATGTGTAATGTGCACCACACGTGCAACGTGCACTCCACGTGCAATGAGCACCCCAAGTGCACCCCCACGTGCAATGTGCACCACACGTGCAACATGCACCCCATATGCACGTGCAATGTGCACCCCACGTGCAACGTCTACTGTGCACCCCAATGTGCACCCATGTGCATTCCACGGGCAAAATCCACCCCACGTGCACCCCACATGTAACGTGCACCCTGCATGCAATGTGCACTGTACAGCCCAACGTGCACCCACAAGTGCACTCCACGTGTAATGTGCACCACACGTGCAACATGCACCATACATGCAACATGCACCCCACCTGCAACATGCACCCTACGTGCAACGTGCACCCCACATGCAACGTGCACCCCACATGCAACGTGCACTGTACAGCCCAATGTGCGCCACACGTGCAAGGTATAACGTGCAACGTGCCCCCATATGCAACCCCAAGGGCACCCCACATGCACCCCACGTGCAACCCACATGCATTGTGTACCCGTGCAAACCCACGGTGCACGTCACGTGCAACGTGCACCCCATGTGCAAAGTGCACCCCATGTGCAACCCACGTGCACTGTACACCCCAGTGTGCATCCAACGTGCAACCTACGTACACCCCACATGCAATGTGCAGCCCAATGTGCACCCACAAGTGCACTCCACATGTAACATGCACCACATGTGCAACATGCACCCCACGTGCAACGTGCACCCCACATTCAATGTGTACCCCATATGCAATGTGCAACCCATGTGCAATGTGCACCCCACTTGCAATGTGCAATCCATGAACACCCCACGTGCAACATGCACCCCACATGCAACACGCACCCCACATGCAATATGCAACCCACTTGCAACATGCACTCTACGAGCAACCTACATGCATCGTGCACCCCACGTGAAGCCCACGTGCAAAGTGCAACATGCACCCCATGTTCAAGGTGCAACATGCATCCCACATTCACTCCACCTACAACCCATGTGCAGCGTGCACCCCGTGAACAACGTGCATCCCACATGCACCCCATTTGCACCCCACATGCAACATGCACTGTGAACCCCAACGTGCATCCCATATGCAAAGTGCAGCCCACATGCACGCCATTTGCAACGTGCACCCAACATGCAATGTGCTCCTCATGTTCACCCCACATGCAATGTGCACCTCATGTGCACCCCACATGCACCCTGCACCCCAAAATGCACCCCGCATGCGACATACACCACCAAGTGCAACATGCACCCCAAGTGCACCCCACGTACAATGTGCACCTCACATGCAATATGCACCCCATGTGCAACGTGCACCCATCGTGCAACATGCACCCTATGTGCAACATGCACCACATGGGCACCCCAACGTGCATCCCATGCACAACCCACGTACCATGTGCAACATGTACTCCATGTGCAAGATGTAACGTGCAACCCACATGCAACGTGCACTCCATGTGCAACCCACGTGCACCCCACATGCAATGTGCACTGTGCACCCCAATATGCACACCACATGCAAAGTGCAACATGCAACCCACGTGCAACCCACGTGCAACATGCACCCCACATGCACCCCACATGCAACGTGCACCCCACGTGCAATGTGCACTCAACAAGCAACGTGCAGCCTGCGGGCAACATGCACCCCATGTGCAACCCACATGCACCCCACGTGCAACGTGCACCCCACATGCAACATGCAACCCACATGTACCCCACATGCACCGTGCACCCCAACATGCACTCCACATGCAACGTTCACCCCTTGTGCAATGTGCACCCCACATGCACCCCATGTGCAATGTGCACCATGCACCCCAACGTGAAACCCTCTTGCAACATGCAACCCACATGCAACATGCACCGCATATGCAATCCATGTGCAACATTCACCCCACGTGCAATGTGCACCCCACGTGCAATCCACGTGTACCGTACACCCCAACGTGCACCCAATGTCCAACGTGCAACCTATGTACACCCAATGTGCAATGTGCACCCCACATGCACCCCATGTGCAACGTGCACAGTGCACCCCAAGGTGCACCCCTCGTGCAATGTGCACCCCACATGCAACATGTACCCAACATGCATCCCATGTGCAACATGCACTCCACGTGCATCGTACCCCACATGCAACGTGCACCCCATGCACACCCCATGTGCACCCCACATGCACCGTACATGCAATGTGCACCTCATGTGCAACATGTACCATGCAACCCAATGTGCACCCATCATGCAATGTGCATTCCATCTGCAACATGCACCCCACGTGCACCCCAAGTGCAACATGCACCCAATGTGCAACATGCACCCCACAGGCAAAATTCACGCCACGTGCATCCCACATGCAACATGTACCCTGCATGCAATGTGCACTGTGCAGCCCAACGTGCACCCACAAGTGCACTCCACGTGTAACGTGCACCACACGTGCAACATGCACCCCATATACAATGTGCAACCCATGTGCAATCCACGTGCAACTTGCACCCTACATCCAACATGCACCCCACGTGCAAAGTGCACCTCACATGCAAGGTGCAATGTGCACCCCACGTGCAATGTGCACTGTGCAGCCCTAAGTCCACCCCAACGTGCACTCCACATGCAATGTGCACCCCACGTGCAATGTGCACCAGACGTGCAACATGCATCCCACATGCAACATGCAACCCACATGTAATGTGCAACTCATGTGCAACGTGCACTCCACGTGCAACCTACATGCAATGTGCACCCCACGTGAACCCCACATGCAAAGTGCACCCTACGTGCAACATGCACCCCAGGTTCAAGGTGCAACGTGCATCCCACATTCACTCCACCTACAACCCAGGTGCAGCGTGCATCCCACGAGCAAGACTGTGGAGACCTGGGTGTCGTAACCAGTGCCTTCCCCCCTCCCATCAGTCCCGTAATCAAACACACACAGTCCTAGGTGGGTTGAACAGGTCGGTCACAGTTTATTAATTAAATAAGCAGAGAAAGGGCAATTACATATCGTAACGAGCGGCTCGCGCCGAGCTCCTGTCCGTGATCGACAGGGGAATTGGCCCAACGAGCGGTTACGACCTTTGCCCTCCCCCGCTTCTTCCGCTGTGACTTAATAAAGGTTACCAGGGTTAGTCATATCACATACGTATGCAAAAAAACACTTTTTTTTTTTTTTTAATATTACAACATAATTTACACATTTACATTCTCCTGCGGGTTAGTATCATAATTAGCCTTTAAAAGGGAGGGTGGGTGGGACAAACGCTTCCAGGTGTCCTGCCGAGAGTGAAAGAGAAAGTTCTCGGCCGGACACCTGGATTTAACCCCTGTAGGAGTGGCCGTAGGACCCCTCCCCTCTAGTGCCCACTGGCCGGCTGGGCGTCTTCCAATTAGTGCATCACTAAAGGGGGGGGAGTGATGCTAGGGGGGAACTGGCACAGACCACCTTTACGTGCAGCTCTCTGTGTGCTCCCCAGTCAGAGACACGTACCTTATACAGTACCGCGTCTGCCAGACTGTGGAGACCTGGGTGTCGTAACCAGTGCCTTCCCCCCTCCCATCAGTCCCGTAATCAAACACACACAGTCCTAGGTGGGTTGAACAGGTCGGTCACAGTTTATTAATTAAATAAGCAGAGAAAGGGCAATTACATATCGTAACGAGCGGCTCGCGCCGAGCTCCTGTCCGTGATCGACAGGGGAATTGGCCCAACGAGCGGTTACGACCTTTGCCCTCCCCCGCTTCTTCTGCCACGGAGGATCCCGTGTATTACCTACGCGGGACTCCGACCCCACCCCTCAATGTTAAGGCCTGTTCAACCCCATCCTGTAAACCAGACAGAAAAATATCGAGGCCAATGTCCGTTAGGTGAACTCCGTCCGGTCTTAATTGTGGCGTGTTATCCCCTTGTAGCGGGCGGTGACGAATCACGATACCGCCTCTTCCTCTCACATATTTTCCAATCCGCGCGTTGAATTTCCTTCTTGTCCGCTCTATGGCTTTTTTATCTCTTACTCCTCGCCAGACGGCCCGTGGTGTTATATCCGACCACACCAGTATCATGTTCCTGAATAGACAGCTGAACCGATCCATATCCGTTGTCACCCATTTGTACAATTCGGCCACCTTTTGTTTGCCAAGGTCATTGCCACACGCGTGTACCACCATTATCACCGGATGTTCCGCCATCCCTGCTATTCCAACCATCTCTTTGAACACCTGTTTCCACTGGAGGCCTCTGACACCCCTCCATTTAACTTTTATGCCCGGGAGGTAAAGATTTATCCCTCCTGGCCGCCGTTCGGCCCTCTTTTCGGCCCAGTAAACGTAGGAATCTCCTACCACCCAAACTTCAACCCCTGTAAGAGACAACACATGTTAATTAAGCAAGTCAGGTCTTATGTATCTGGCGAAGCATGCGGACTTCCAACGACCCATTCTCTGCACCTCGGCCTCTGACACTCCTGCCCTAGCCGCTTCCGTGGCTGCCCCAATGCGGAACGAATGTGTTCCGTACTCCTTTGGGTTTGCGCCATTTTTTTCCAAGCATAGCTTGAACATCGCCTGGAATTGGTACTTGGTCAGAGGGGACCCGTCTGTATGAGTGAAGAAAAATCTACCAGCGTGTCTTATCTCGGCGAATCTTCTAACCATTTTTAGCGGGCAAGCTGGGCCATCAGTGGAGTTAACCAGGACCCATGTTCCCCTACCGGTGGGATCGCATTTGGATTTTCTAACCCTGATGCGCAGGGCGTCGCTGCATATTACTATGTCCTCATTAATTAGGCCGCCTTCCGACGCGTTTTTTGACCGCGGTAGCAATTCACTGATACGCAGTGCTCCGAAAAAGACGGTCGCAAAAGCTGCCGATAAGAGGGCTGCCTCATATTGCGATGAGCAGACTGACGGGGATATAGCAATCAGGTCCTGCAATAGTCTCAGTGAAATGGGGCGGCGACATTCTTGGCTTGGCTGAAGCCTTTTCCAACCTTTTATGGCTTGTCTTATGCAGAAGGACTTAGTTACGTCTACCCATCCCAATAATTGAAAGAAAAATGCTAGCCCCGATAATTTCCGTTGTGCCGAGGTGCCCGACGCCCCATCTCCTCTCATCCGCATTAGAAAATCAGTCGTCACCGCGCTTCGTGCTTGATCGCATTTATCGACTGGCCTACCCCGAATTAGTGAGCACCACTCCTCCCAAGCCTTACCATACACCTGCCAGGTAGCTGGCGAAACGGAGGCCCGGATTAAGGGCATCAATGATTGGCCACTGTATCCCACAGGGACAGTGGACACAGGATACCCAGGGGTTGCGCGTTGGGCTGCTGGATTCTGAAAGCCTGCCAATTGGAAAATAACAATGGGTTAATGATATTCTCGTCAACCTCCGCCACCACGGTGGCTCTACACCAAATATTGTTTTCTAGGCATATCAGTGCGAGCCGTCGCAAGAGAGCGAGTATGGGCAAGGATGAAGACGACATGTGATTTAGACTCCTCGCTGTTTTCACATTTTTAGTTTGGAAACGAATGTTCATGTTCCTCAACAGATCGGCCCATATCTCCAACGCTGCTACTACCGCAAACAATTCCCATAGGGCTGGGCCTTGCCCCCACTTTGTTGTCATCCATCTCTCTGGCCAACCAGATTTGCACCATTGGTTTTTATAGATTGCTGCGAAACCCTCCTTTTTGTTCCACCCTATTGTCAGCCCTAATTCCTTGCTTGTGATCTCTCTAGCCATGACGCACGTGTGACCGTTGTACGATTGTAGGAACGTCTGCCATACCAGCAGATCTGCTTTTAGCGAACGAGTGAGCCTAATTCTATGGCCGGGCTGAGAAGCACCTTTTGTTGCCAGCGATAGTCTGCGTGAGAATGCTCTGCCGACCGGCATTACGCGGCAGGCAAACGTCAGTAGACCCAATAACGCCTGCATTTGCTGTAGGGTTACCTTTTTAACTTCGCGGAAGCCTTTCAACATTTGCAGGGTTTTTTGTATTTTATCCTCTGGTAAGCGGAACACCATCAAGTTGGTGTCTATTTCAATGCCCAGAAAGGGCAATACATTACATGGACCCTCCGTTTTCTCCGGTGACAATGGCACGCCGAATTTGAGTGAGATAGATTTGAATTTTTCTAGTAGATCGGAGCAGAGTTTAGAATTTCTGGGGCCGACGAACAGGAAATCGTCGAGGTAGTGAATTAGGGATTTACTGCCCGTTTCGTACTGAACTACCCAATCTAGGAAGGTGCTGAATAGCTCGAAATAGTGACATGAGATGGAACATCCCATTGGGAGGCACATGTCGAAGTAATAGTATTGGTCCACTTTGCAGCCCAGAAGGTGGAAACATTCGGGGTGCACGGGTAGTAAACGGAATGCCGATTCAATGTCCGATTTGGCGAGCAGGGCGCCGGTCCCGGCTGCCCGCACTAATTCTACCGCCCTATCAAAAGACGCGTATGAGACAGAAGCTTCTTCTGGAGTAATTGCGTCGTTAACCGAATCGCCCTTTGGGTGAGATAAATGATGGATTAGGCGGTATTTACCGGGTTCCTTTTTTGGTATGATGCCTAACGGTGATATTTTAATGTTTTTGAAGGGGAGCGACGTAAAGGGGCCTGCTATTCTACCCAATTCTACCTCCTTTCCAATTTTTTGCCTAAGAATTTTGGGAAATTCGCGAGCCGATTTAAGGTTATCGGATAGGGTTGGCGTTCTTGTTAGCCTAAAGGGAATAAAGAACCCGTCGGAGAATCCCGCCTGCAGCTGCTGAGCAGCTTTCTTATTGGGGTAGAGCTTTAGCCAGGGGGCCATCGCGGTTACGCTCACTGGGGTTCTGCCTTGTAGGCCCTTTGTGCGGCTGACGAGTGCACCTTGATGCTTGGTGTCCCCCCCGCAAGCGGAGCATTCGTGTCTGAACTTGCATAGCGCATGGAAACGGCAGTTTCCCTCGTTATATAGCCAGCAGGCCCCGGGTTTTCGCACGACCACTGAGTTCTGACCTGCGGCTCCGGAGTAATTAGTGGTCGTGGCTGAAAAGGGGGGCTGCTTTTGAGACAACATCACACGCAACCACACGTCTGTCGCTTTTACCCCCCAGCCTAGATTGGGCTGTAGGGCCAGACGCCTGCGGAACTCCTCGTCGTACCTTCGCCAGGCTGAACCGCCGTGCGACTTGTACGAACTATATATCATGTCCTGATATATAAACAATTCGGAGCAGCGTTCCGGATGTTTCTGGCCCATAATACAGCCCAATACTGCGAAGGCCTGGATCCAATTATTCATGGTTAGAGCAATTTTCGATCTCCCCCTATCAAAACCCCTATCGTTCGCTTTATCCACCGTTTGTTGGTCGGCTGATAACAGCGACCATATATCTATGTAATCGTTGCTCCATATCTTCAGTCTCGTTTCCTGGTCTATATGAGCGCCTAGCGGACTGATCCCGCAGAAGAAGGCGTCTTTGTGTAGATTAGCGGACTGTGGTATTGAATTGTTCACCACATTTCCCCTTGCCTGAGATAATTGCAGGATTATCTCCTTTAACGCTGAAGTTAGCTCCATTTCCTTCACATTAACCCCGTAGCGTAACGTTTCCTCGCTACCCTTGGTACACTCACCGCTGTGTGACTCTGGACGAGTGGACACCGATCCTGGAGGAACCCCCGCAGATGTTGACGGGGGGAAGTCGCAGGACGGGGAAACTCTGGCTCCCGCTACAGCGTGGGACTGGCCGATGTGCTGAGTATCGTGCGTTGGAGCCCGATTACTACCACATAGTGGCAGATTGATGGCTCTCTCTTCAGCGACTGCGCGGTGGTAGTTGTGGCTGGAAGCCGCGGGGGGAGCCCGATTACTACCACATAGTGGCGGATTGATGGCTCCGTCTTCAGCGACTGCGTGATGGTTGTTGTGGCTGGAAGCCGCGGGGGATTGTTCTCCCCGGCTGAAAGCCCTAGAGGGTGCCCGCGATTTAGAGGACTTGCCACGTTCACGATGACTCTTATCCGGACTTAGCGATACCTCGGACCCCTCGGATGTTGCTGATGAAAGCCATCCTGAGGCCCGGGATCTGCGGCGGCTCCTATGGGAGCTGCGTCTGCGACGGTGACGGGAGGGGCGTTTAGAGGAGTAGCGGGAAAGGCGACGGGAGTTATCGGAGGAAGATTGGGAGGACGTGCGGCGCCTACGCCTTCGTCCGCCGTTATTATGCGGTGCAATGGGGGGATTCTATCAGTAGTCAGAGGGGGATAATTGGCCGTAGATGGTCCTGTAACGCTAATCGGAAGGGGGGGCGTCAGGAGGTAACCATATTCATCCCCATTGCTGGGATTTGACGGGGCAGCGGTTACCGGATAATTTTTATTTAGGTTTTGGGCAGTGGGGGGAGGTGATAATGTGTTTGTGCTTGGTGCGTTTACTGAGGTGTCGCCATGATTCCCGCCGCGCGGCTGTTGAGCGCCTAGCTCGGTCCCATGGGACCGAACAACGCGCTCTTCAGCCGCCCTGTGACCTCTCCGGCCTGACCCCTGATACCCCCGTACAGGCATCAGGGCTGCGTCTGCCGGGGGTAGGCTGGTGGTCAGGCCAGGTGATAAATCAGCACGCTGATCGGTCGAGTTCGACCGATCAGCGCACTGTGGTGAACGTGATGGGTTAACACCAGCCCCCAGGTTACCCCCTGCGGGCGGCGTATGTGTGCCCGCAGGGAAGGCAACCGAGGACTGGCCAGCGCTGTGTTCAGCGCTGATCTGCCGCGACCGGAAGTGGGTGGGCGGGGACCGGAAGTGGCTGGGCGGAGCCTCCCCAGCACTCCGAGCGGTGTCCGAGGCCTCCGGAAGACGCCTGCAGCTGCGAGGCGGCGAGGCCCTCCCCTCCCCGACCTGGAGCCGCTCCGGGGCGCGGGGTAAGCGGGCGGATCGCCTGCCACCCGGCGCCACCACCGGCCTCTCCGGAGCGGCCGGGGAAGGGGGCGACACCGCCCGCCGCCGGGCGCCGCCGGATGTAGCCCCGCACAGCCGGGACGGAGCCGGCTGCCCATCACTGCCATCTGCCCCCACCGGAGTCCGGACAAGAGCCGGCGAGGAAATGCCGGCCACCCTCCGACGGGTGCGACGCCCGGCTCTCCCCCGCCGCCTTCGAGAGGCCCCCAGACCCCCTACAGCCGAGGGGTCCGGCACCGACAGCGGCGCAGAGAGGGGCCTCTGTCCACCGATCGGGGCCGGGCCTAACGACGGACCGCAGGGTGCTGGTGCTCCCGAAGGTATTGGAGGTAAGCTAGGCCCGAGGGGGCCCGATGGCGGAGGGGTGAGGGAGAACAGCCCTGGAGAAGGGATACTGGGGGACGGACCCAGGGGACCAGAGGGCGATGGGGTAATATAGGACGGACATACGGGACCAGGGGACAAAGGGGTAATGGAGGACGGACCTATGGGGCCAGGGGACAAAGGGGTAATGGAGGACGGACCTATGGGGCCAGGGGACGAAGGGGTGAGGAAAGACAGAGCGGGGTCAGGAGAAGGCCCAGGAAGGTGAGCCCTGAGGCCGGTAAGGATGGCCTGAAGCCAGTGCTCACCTCTCTGTTCCAATCCTTTCTGCAGGGCCTCGACCAGGGGGTCCGACATTACTACAGGGATGCAGTGACAAACGCTTCCAGGTGTCCTGCCGAGAGTGAAAGAGAAAGTTCTCGGCCGGACACCTGGATTTAACCCCTGTAGGAGTGGCCGTAGGACCCCTCCCCTCTAGTGCCCACTGGCCGGCTGGGGGTCTTCCAATTAGTGCATCACTAAAGGGGGGGGAGTGATGCTAGGGGGGAACTGGCACAGACCACCTTTACGTGCAGCTCTCTGTGTGCTCCCCAGTCAGAGACGCGTACCTTATACAGTACCGCGTCTGCCATGTGCATCCCACGTGCACCCAACATGCAACGTGCACTGTGCACCCCAACATGCATCCCATGTGCAAAGTGCAACCCACATGCACGCCATGTGCAACGTGCACCCAACATGCAATGTGCTCCTCATGTTCACCCCACGTGCAACGTGCACCCCACATGCAATGTGCTCCTCATGTTCACCCCATGTGCAACGTGCACCCCACATGCAATGTGCACCTCATGTGCACCCCACGTGCACCCACATGCACCCTGCATGCGACATGCACCCCCTAGTGCACCCCACATACAATGTGCACCTCACGTGCAATATGCACCCCATGTGCAATCCACGTGTACCATACACCCCAACGTGCACCCAACGTCCAACGTGCAACCTATGTACACCCAATGTGCAATGTGCACCCCACATGCACCCCATGTGCAACGTGCACAGTGCACCCCTCGTGCAATGTGCACCCCACATGCAACATGTACCCAACATGCATCCCATGTGCAACATGCACTCCACGTGCATCGTACCCCACATGCAACGTGCACCCCATACCCCACATGCACCGTACATGCAATGTGCACCTCATGTGCAACATGTACCATGCAACCCAATGTGCACCCATCATGCAATGTGCATTCCATCTGCAACATGCACCCCACGTGCACCCCAAGTGCAACGTGCACCCCATGTGCAACATGCACCCCACAGGCAAAAATTCACGCCACGTGCATCAAACATGCAACATGTACCCTGCATGCAATGTGCACTGTGCAGACCAACGTGCACCCACAAGTGCACTCCACGTGTAACGTGCACCACACGTGCAACATGCACCCCACATGCAACATGCACCCCATATACAATGTGCAACCCATGTGCAATCCACGTGCAACGTGCACCCCACGTGCAACATGCACCCCACATCCAACATGCACCCCACGTGCAAAGTGCACCTCACATGCAAGGTGCAATGTGCACCCCACGTGCAATGTGCACTGTGCAGCCCTAAGTCCACCCCAACGTGCACTCCACATGCAATGTGCACCCCACGTGCAATGTGCACCAGACGTGCAACATGCATCCCACATGCAACATGCACCCCACATGTAATGTGCAACCCATATGCAACTTGCACTCCACGTGCAACCTACATGCAATGTGCACCCCACGTGAACCCCACATGCAAAGTGCACCTTACGTGCAACATGCACCCCAGGTTCAAGGTGCAACGTGCATCCCACATTCACTCCACCTACAACCCAGGTGCAGCGTGCACCCCACGAGCAATGTGCATCCCACATGCACCCAACATGCAACGTGCACTGTGCACCCCAACATGCATCCCATGTGCAAAGTGCAACCCACATGCATGCCATGTGCAACGTGCACCCAACATGCAACGTGCTCCTCATGTTCACCCCACGTGCAAGTGCACCCCACATGCAATGTGCACCTCATGTGCACCCCACATGCACCCTGCATGCGACATGCACCCCCTAGTGCACCCCACATACAATGTGCACCTCACATGCAATATGCACCCCATGTGCAATGTGCACCTTGCACCCATCGTTCAACGTGCACCCCATGTGCGACATGCACCCAACGTGCATCCCATGTACAACCCACGTGCAACATGTACTCCACGTGCAACATGCACACCACATGCACTCCACATGCCATGTGCAACCCACGTGCAAGGTAAAACATGCAACCCACGTGCAACGTGCTGCATATGCAACCCCATGGGCACCCCACGTGCAACCCACATGCATTGTGTACCCGTGCAAACCCACAGTGCACTTCACGTGCAACGTGCACCCCATGTGCAAAGTGCACCCCACATGCACCGTACACCCCAGTGTGCACCCAACGTGCAACCTACGTACACCCCATGTGCAATGTGCACCCCACGTGCACCCCATGTTCAACGTGCACTGTGCACCCCTCGTGCAATGTGTACCCCACGTGCAACATGTACCCAACATGCATCCCATGTTCAACATGCACTCCACGTGCATTGTACCCCACGTGCAATGTGTACCCCACGTGCAACGTGCACCCCATACACACCCCATGTGCACCGTGCACCCCAATGTGCACCTGGCGTGCAACGCGCACCACACATGCACCGTACGTGCAATGTGCACCCCACGTGCATCCCATGTGCAACGTGTACTGTGCACCCCAATGTGCACCCATCATGTAACGTGCATTCCACGGGCAAAATCCACCCCACATGTAACGTGCACCCCACATGCAATGTGCACTGTGTAGCCCAACGTGCATTTACAAGTGCACTCAACGTGTAATGTGCACCACACATGCATCATGCACCCCACGTGCAACATGCACCCCACCTGCAACATGCACCCTATGTGCAACGTGCACCCCACATGCAACGTGCAACCCACATGCAACGTGCACTGTACAGCCCTATGTGCAGCCCAACGTGCAGTCTATGTGCAATGTGCACCCCATGTGCAACGTGTACTGTGCACCCATGTGCATTCCACGGGCAAAATCCACCCCACGTGCACCCCACATGTAACATGCACCCCGCATGCAATGTGCACTGTGCAGCTCAACGTGCACCCACAAGTGCACTCCACTTGTAATGTGCACCACACATGCAACATGCACCCCACCTACAACGTGCACCCTACGTGCAACGTGCACCCCACATGCAACGTGCAACCCACATGCAACGTGCCCCCATATGCAACCCCATGGGCACCCCACGTGCAACCCACATGCATTGTGTACCCGTGCAAACCCACAGTGCACGTCACGTGCAACGTGCACCCCATGTGCAAAGTGCACCCCACGTGCACTGAACAACCCAGTGTGCACCCAACGTCCAACGTGCAACCTACGTACACCCCACATGCAATGTGCACCCCGCAAGCAATGTGCATACCACGTGCACCCCACGTGCAACGTGCACCGTACAGCCCTACGTGCACCCCATGTGCACCCCCACGTGCAACATGTACCCAACATGCATCCCATAAGCAACATGCACTCCACGTGCATCGTACCCCACGTGCAATGTGCCCCCCATGTGCAACGTGCACCCCATGCACATCCCATGTGCACCGTGCACCCCACGTGCAACTTGCACCCCACATGCACCATACATGCAATGTGCACCCCACGTGCACACATGTGCAACGTGTACCGTGCACCCATCATGCAATGTGCATTCCATGTGCAACATGCACCCCACGTGCACCCTAAGTGCAACGTGCACCCCATGTGCAACATGCACCCCACGGACAAAATCCACGCCACGTGCATCAAACATGCAACGTGTACCCCGCATGCAATGTGCACTGTGCAGCCCAACGTGCACCCACAAGTGCACTCCACCCCATGTGTACCGTGCACCCCTATGTGAACCCCACATGCAACGTGCACCCCACATGCACCGTACATGCAATGTGGACTCCATGTGCAATGTGTACTGTGCACCCCAATGTGCACCCATCATGTAATGTGCATTCCACGGGCAAAATCCACACCACATGTAACGTGCACCCTGCATGCAATGTGCACTGTGCAGCCCAATGTGCACCCACAAGTGCACTCCACGTGTAATGTGCACCACACGTGCAACGTGCACTCCACGTGCAATGTGCACCCCCACATGCAATGTGCACCACACGTGCAACATGCACCCCACATGCACGTGCTATGTGCACCCCACGTGCACCTCATGTGCAACATGTACTGTGCACCCCAATGTGCACCCATGTGCATTCCTCGGGCAAAATCCGCCCCACATGCACCCCACATGTAACGTGCACCCCGCATGCAATGTGCACTGTGCAGCCCAACATGCACCCACAAGTGCACTCCACGTGTAATGTGCACCACACGTGCAACATGCACCCCACGTGCAACATGCACCCCACCTGCAACGTGCACCCCACGTGCAATGTGCACCCCACATGCAATGTGCACCCCACATGCAACGTACACCCCACATGCAATGTACACCCCGCATGCAATGTGCACTGTGCAGCCCAACATGCACCCACAAGTGCACTCCACGTGTAATGTGCACCACACGTGCAACATGCACCCCACGTGCAACATGCACCCCACCTGCAACGTGCACCCCACGTGCAATGTGCACCCCACGTGCAATGTGCACCCCACATGCAACGTACACCCCACATGCAACGTACACCCCACATGCAATGTGCACTGTACAGCCCAATGTGCACCACACATGCAAGGTATAACGTGCAACCCACATGCAACGTGCCCCCATATGCAACCCCATGGGCACCCCACGTGCAACCCACATGCATTGTGTACCTGTGCAAACCCACAGTGCACATCACGTGCAACGTGCCCCCATGTGCAAAGTGCACCCCATATGCAACCCACATGCACCGTACACCCCATGTGCAATGTGCACTCCACGTGCACTCCATGTGCAACGTGCACAGTGCACCCCTCGTGCAATGTGTACCCCATGTGCAACATGTACCCAACATGCATCCAATGTTCAACATGCACTCCACATGCATCGTACCCCACGTGCAACGTGCACCCCATGCACACCCCATGTGCACCGTGCACCCCAATGTGCACCCCACATGCAACGCGCACCCCACATGCACGCACGTGCAGTGTGCATTCCACATGCACCCCATGTGCAATGTGTACCATGCACCCCAATGTGCACCCATCATGCAATGTGCATTCCATGTGCAACATGCACCCCACATGCACCCCATGTGCAACATGCACCCCACGTGCACCCCATGTGCAACATGCACCCCACGGGCAAAATCCACCCCATGTGCACCCCACATGCAACGTGTACCCCGCATGCAATGTGCACTGTGCAGCCCAACGTGCACCCACAAGTGCACTCCACATGTAACGTGCACCACATGTGCAACATGCACCCCACATGCAATGTGCACCCCACATTCAACGTGCACCCCACATGCAACATGTACCCCACTTGCAATGTGCAATCCATGTGCACCCCACGTGCAACATGCACCCCACATGCAACATGCACCCCACGTGCAAAGTGCACCTCGCGTGCTAGGTGCAATGTGCACCCCGCAAGCAATGTGAATACCACGTGCACCCCACGTGCAACATGCACCGTACAGCCCTATGTGCACCCCCACGTGCAACATGTACCCAACATGCATCCTATGTGCAACATGCACTCCACGTGCATCGTACCCCACGTGCAATGTGCACCCCACGTGCAACGTGCACCCCATGCACACCCCATGTGCACCGTGCACCCCAATGTGAACACCACATGCAACGTGCACCCCACATGCACCGTACATGCAATGTGCACCCCATGTGCACCTCATGTGCAACGTGTAGTGTGCACCCCAATGTGCACCCATCATGTAATGTGCATTCCACGGGCAAAATCCACACCACATGTAACGTGCACCCAGCATGCAATGTGCACTGTGCAGCCCAACGTGCACCCACAAGTGCACTCCACGTGTAATGTGCACCACACATGCAACGTGCACTCCACGTGCAGTGTGCACCCCCTCATGCAATGTGCACCACACGTGCAACATGCACCCCACATGCACGTGCTATGTGCACCCCACGTGCACCTCATGTGCAACATGTACTGTGCACCCCAATGTGCACCCATGTGCATTCCTCGGGCAAAATCCGCCCCACATGCACCCCACATGTAACGTGCACCCCGCATGCAATGTGCACTGTGCAGCCCAACATGCACCCACAAGTGCACTCCACGTGTAATGTGCACCACACGTGCAACATGCACCCCACGTGCAACATGCACCCCACCTGCAACGTGCACCCCACGTGCAATGTGCACCCCACGTGCAATGTGCACCCCACATGCAACGTACACCCCACATGCAATGTGCACTGTACAGCCCAATGTGCACCACACGTGCAAGGTATAACGTGCAACCCACATGCAACGTGCCCCCATATGCAACCCCATGGGCACCCCACGTGCAACCCACATGCATTGTCTACCTGTGCAAACCCACAGTGCACATCACGTGCAACGTGCCCCCATGTGCAAAGTGCACCCCATATGCAACCCACATGCACCGTACACCCCATGTGCAATGTGCACTCCACGTGCACTCCACGTGCACTCCATGTGCAACGTGCACAGTGCACCCCTCGTGCAATGTGTACCCCATGTGCAACATGTACCCAACATGCATCCAATGTTCAACATGCACTCCACATGCATCGTACCCCACGTGCAACGTGCACCCCATGCACACCCCATGTGCACCGTGCACCCCAATGTGCACCCCACATGCAACGCGCACCCCACATGCACGCACGTGCAGTGTGCATTCCACATGCACCCCATGTGCAATGTGTACCATGCACCCCAATGTGCACCCATCATGCAATGTGCATTCCATGTGCAACATGCACCCCACATGCACCCCATGTGCAACATGCACCCCACGTGCACCCCATGTGCAACATGCACCCCACGGGCAAAATCCACCCCACGTGCACCCCACATGCAACGTGTACCCCGCATGCAATGTGCACTGTGCAGCCCAACGTGCACCCACAAGTGCACTCCACATGTAACATGCACCACATGTGCAACATGCACCCCACATGCAATGTGCACCCCACATTCAACGTGCACCCCACATGCAACATGTACCCCACTTGCAATGTGCAATCCATGTGCACCCCACGTGCAACATGCACCCCACATGCAACATGCACCCCACGTGCAAAGTGCACCTCGCGTGCTAGGTGCAATGTGCACCCCGCAAGCAATGTGCATACCACGTGCACCCCACGTGCAACGTGCACCGTACAGCCCTATGTGCATCCCCACGTGCAACATGTACCCAACATGCATCCTATGTGCAACATGCACTCCACGTGCATCGTACCCCACGTGCAATGTGCACCCCACGTGCAACGTGCACCCCATGCACACCCCATGTGCACCGTGCACCCCAATGTGAACACCACATGCAACGTGCACCCCACATGCACCGTACATGCAATGTGCACCCCATGTGCACCTCATGTGCAACGTGTACTGTGCACCCCAATGTGCACCCATCATGTAATGTGCATTCCACGGGCAAAATCCACACCACATGTAACGTGCACCCAGCATGCAATGTGCACTGTGCAGCCCAACGTGCACCCACAAGTGCACTCCACGTGTAATGTGCACCACACTTGCAACGTGCACTCCACGTGCAATGTGCACCCCAAGAGCACCCCCATGTGCAATGTGCACCACACGTGCAATATGCACCCAACATGCAACATGCACCCCACATGCAATGTGCACCCCACATGCACCCCACATGCACCCCATGTGCAATGTGTACTGTGCACCCCAATGTGCACCCATGTGCATTCCACAGGCAAAATCCACCCCACGTGCACCCCACATGTAACGTGCACCCCGAATGCAATGTGCACTGTGCAGCCCAATGTGCACCCACAAGTGCACTCCACGTGTAATGTGCACCACATGTGCAACATGCACCCCACCTGCAACGTGCACCCTACGTGCAACGTGCACCCCACATGCAATGTGCACTGTACAGCCCAATGTGCACCACACGTGCAAGGTATAACGTGCAACCCATGCGCAACGTGCCCCATATGCAACCCCATGGGCACCCCACGTGCAACCCACATGCATTGTGTACCTGTGCAAACCCACGGTGCACGTCACGTGCAACGTGCACCCCATGTGCAAAATGCACCCCATGTGCAACCCAAGTGCACCATACACCCCAGTGTGCACCCAACGTGCAACCTACGTACACCCCGTGTGCAATGTGCACCCCACGTGCACTCCATGTGCAATGTGCACAGTGCACCCTCGTGCAATGTGCACCCCACGTGCACTCCATGTGCAACGTGCACAGTGCACCCTCGTGCAATGTGTACCCCACGTGCAACATGTACCCAACGTGCATCCCATGTTCAACATGCACTCCACATGCATCGTACCCCACATGCAACGTGCACCCCATGCACACTCCATGTGCACTGTGCACCCCAACGCGCTCCCCACATGCACGTACGTGCAATGTGCACCCCACATGCACCCCATGTGCAATGTGTACCATGCACCCCAATGTGCACCCATCATGTAATGTGCATTCCACGGGCAAAATCCACACCACATGCAACATGCACCCCACATGCACCCCATGTGCAACGTGCACCCATCATGCAATGTGCATTCCATGTGCAACATGCACCCCACGTGCACCCCATGTGCAACATGCACCCCACGGGCAAAATCCACCCCACGTGCACCCCACATGCAACGTGCACCCTGCATGCAATGTGCACTGTGCAGCCCAACGTGCACCCACAAGTGCACTCCACATGTAACGTGCACCACATGTACAACATGCACCCAACATGCAATGTGCAATCCATGTGCACCCCACGTGCAACATGCACCCAACATGCAACATGCACCCCACGTGCAAAGTGCACCTCGCGTGCTAGGTGCAATGTGCACCCCGCAAGCAAGTGCATACCACGTGCACCCCACGTGCAAAGTGCACCGTACAGCCCTATGTGCACCCCCATATGCAACATGTACCCAACATGCATCCCATGTGCAACATGCAATCCACGTGCATCGTACCCCACGTGCAATGTGCACCCCACGTGCAACGTGCACCCCATGCACACCCCATGTGCACCCCAATGTGAACCCCACATGCAACGTGCACCCCACATGCACCGTACATGCAATGTGCACCCCACGTGCACCTCATGTGTAACATGTACTGTGCACCCCAATGTGCACCCATCATGTAATGTGCATTCCACGGGCAAAATCCACGCCACCTGCAACATGCACCCCACATGCACCCCATGTGCAACATGCACCCCATGTGCAACATGCACCCCACGGGCAAAATCCACCCCATGTGCACCCCACATGCAACGTGCACCCCGCATGCAATGTGCACTGTGCAGCCCAACGTGCACCCACAAGTGCACTCCACGTGTAACGTGCACCACATGTGCAACATGCACCCCACATTCAACGTGCACCCCACATGCAATGTGCAACCCATGTGCAACGTGCACCCCACTTGCAATATGCAATCCATGTGCACCCCACGTGCAACATGCACCCCACGTGCAAAGTGCACCTCACGTGCTAGGTGCAATGTGCACCCCGCAAGCAATGTGCATACCACGTGCACCCCATGTGCAACGTGCACCATACAGCCCTATGTGCACCCCAAGTGCCCCCCCACGTGCAACATGTACCCAACATGCATCCCATGTGCAACATGCACTCCATGTGCATCGTACCCCTCGTGCAACGTGCACCCCACGTGCAATGTGCACCCCATGCACACCGTGCACCCCAATGTGAACACCACATGCAATGTGCACCCCACATGCACCGTATGTGCAAAATGCACCCCATGTGCAATGTGTACTGTGCACCCCAAAGTGCACCCATCATGTAATGTGCACTCCACGGGCAAAATCCACACCACATGCAATGTGCACTGTGCAGCCCAACGTGCACCCACAAGTGCACTCCACGTGTAATGTGCACCACATGTGCAACATGCACCCCACGTGCAACATGCACCCCACCTGCAACGTGCACCCTACGTGCAACGTGCACCCCACATGCAACGTGCACCCCACATGCAACGTGCACTGTACAGAACTATGTGCACCCCAACATGCACTCCATGCGCAATGTGCACCCCAACGTGCAATGTACACCACACGTGCAACATGCACCCCACATGCAATGTGCACCCCATGTGCAACGTGTACTGTGCACCCCAATGTGCACCCATCATATAATGTGCATTCCACGGGCAAAATCCACCCCACGTGCACCCCACATGTAACGTGCACCCCGCATGCAATGTGCACTGTGCAGCCCAACGTGCACCCACAAGTGCACTCCACGTGTAATGTGCACCCCACATACAACATGCACCCCACATGCAACATGCACCCCACATGCAACGTGCACCCTACATGCAACATGCACCCCACAAGTAACGTGCACCCTACATGCAATGTGCACTGTGCAGCCCAACGTGCACCCACAAGTGCACTCCACGTGTAATGTGCACCACATGTGCAACATGCACCCCATGTGCAACATGCACCCCACCTGCAACGTGCACCCTACGTGCAACGTGCACCCCACATGCAACGTGCACTGTACAGAACTATGTGCACCCCAAGTGCACCCCCACGTGCAATGTGCACCCCCACGTGCAATGTGCACCACATGTGCAACATGCACCCCACATGCACGTGCAATGTGCACCCCACGTGCACCCCATGTGCAATATGTACTGTGCACCCCAATGTGCACCCATCATATAATGTGCATTCCACGGGCAAAATCCACCCCACGTGCACCCCACATGTAACGTGCACCCCGCATGCAATGTGTACTGTGCAGCCCAACGTGCACCCACAAGTGCACTCCACGTGTAATGTGCACCACACGTGCAACATGCACCCCACGTGCAACATGCACCCTACCTGCAACATGCACCCTACGTGCAACGTGCACCCCACATGCAACGTGCACCCCACATGCAACGTGCACTGTACAGCCCTATGTGCACCCCAAGTGCACCCCCACGTGCAATGTGCACCCCACATGCACCCAACGTGCAACATGCACCCCACATGCAACGTGCACCCTATGTGCAAAGTGCACCCCACATGCAATGTGCACCCTACGTGCAACGTGCACCCCACATGCAACATGCATCCCACATGCAACGTGCACTGTACAGCCCTATGTGCACCCCAAAGTGCACTCCACGTGCAATGTGCACCACACATGCAACATGCACCCCACATGCAACATGCACCCCAAATGCAATGTGCAACCCATGTACAACATGCACTCCACGTGCAACCTACATGCAATGTGCACCCCACGTGAACCCCACATGCAAAGTGCACCCCACATACAAAGTGCAACATGCACCCTAATGTTCAAGGTGCAGCATGCATCCCACATTCACTCCACCTACAACCCATGTGCAGTGTGCACCACGTGAGCAACGTGCATCCCACATGCACCCCATATGCAACGTGCACTGTGCACCCCAACGTGCATCCCATGTGTACAGTGCAACCCACATGCAACGTGCTCCTCATGTTCACCCCACATGCAACGTGCACCCCACATGCAATGTGCACCCCACATGCACCCCGCATGCAACATGCACCCCCAAGTGCAACATGCACCCCAAGTGCACCCCACATACAATGTGCACCTCACATGCAATATGCACCCCATGTGCAACGTGCAACGTGCACCCCATGTGCAACATGCACCACATGTGCACCCCACGTGTAACATGCACTCCAACGTGCATCCCATGTACAACCCACGTGCCATGTGCATCCCATGTGCAACATGTACTCCATGTGCAAGATGTAACGTGCAACCCATGTGCAACGTGCACTCCATGTGCAACCCACGTGCACCCCACATGCAACGTGCACCATGCACCCCAATGTGCACACCACATGCAAAGTGCAACATGCAACCCACCTGCAACCCACGTGCAACATGCAACGCACATGCACCCCACGTGCAATGTGCACTCAATGAGCAACGTGCAGCCCGCGGGCAACGTGCACCCCATGTGCAACCCACATGCACCCCACGTGCAACTTGCACCCCACGTGCAACATGCAACCCACGTGCAACATGCATCCCACATGCACCGTGCACCCCTTGGGCAATGTGCACCCCACATGCACCCTATGTGCAACGTGTACCATGCACCCCAACGTGAAACCCTCGTGCAACATGCAACCCACATGCAACATGCACCACATATGCAATCCACATGCAACATTCACCTCACGTGCAACATGCACCCCACGTGCAATGTGCACCCATGTGCAATGTGCACACCACGTGCAAGGTGTAACATGCAACCCATGTGCAACGTGCAACCCACGTGCAATCCACATGCAACCTCAAGTGCACCCCACATGCAACGAGCACTCTGTGCACCCCGTGTGCAATGGTTGTGCATGCCATGTGCAACATGGACCCACATGCACCCAACGCGCACCCCACGCGCAACGTGCAACCCCACGTGCACCCCATGCGCAACATACACCCCATGTGCAACATGCACCCCAACTTGCACCTCATGTGCAAGCCATGTGTACCCCACATGCACCGTGCACCCCACATGCAAAGTGCACCCCACATGCAACCCACGTGCAACGTGCACCCCACGTGCAACATGCAACCCACATGTACCCCACATGCACCATGCACCCCAACGTGCACTCCATTTGCAATGTGCACCCCACTAGCACCCCTTGTGCAATGTGCACCCCATGTGCAACGTACACCCCAACGTAAAACCCTCATGCAACCCACGTGCAACATGCACCACATGTTTGATCCACATGCAATATTCACCCCAGGTGCAACATGCACCCCATGTGCACCCCAATATGCACCCCACATGCAATCCATGTGCAATGTGCACCCCATGTGCAACGTGTATCCCACGTGCAAGGTGTAATGTGCACTCCACGTCCAAGGTTTAACGTGCAACCCATGTGCAACGTGCAACCCACGTACAATTCACATGTAACCCCACGTGCACCCCATGTGCACCCAACATGCAACATTCACCCCATGTTTACCCCACGTGCGACGTGCACACCATGTGCACCCCACGTGCAATAGACAAATGTGCAACATGCACCCCATGTGCACCTCATGTGCGACGTGCACTCCAGGTGCACCCCAAGTGCAATGGACGTGCACCGTGGACCCCACGTGCACCCCATGTGCAACATGCACCCCAATGTGCACCCCACAAGCAATGTGCACCCCACAAGCAATGTGCACCCCATGTGCACTGTGCACCCCACGTGCAACCCACATGCAATGTGCAACCTATGAGCAACATGCACCCTACGTGAAACGTGCACTCCACAAGCACCCCATGTGCAATGTGCACCCAATGTGCACCCCACGTGCCAAATGCAATGTGCACCCCACGTGCAAAGTGCACCCCGCATGCAACGTGCACCCCACTTGCAACGTGCACCCCAACATGCACCCAGCATGCAACATGCACCCCATGTGCACCCCACATACAACGTGCACCCCCCTTGTACAACGTGCACTGTGCAGCCCAACGCACACCCTACGTGCAACATGCACCCCACATGCAACCCACATGCAACGTGCACCACACGTGAAACATGCACTCCACATGCAATGTGCAACACATATGCAACCCACGTGCAACGAGCAATGTGCACCCCACGTGCAATGTGCACCCCACGTGCAACCCATGGGCACCCCACTTGCAACGTGCTCCCTAATGTGCACTCCTCTTGCAATATGCAACCCATGTGCACCGTGCACCCCATGTGCAATATGCACCCCACATGCACTGTGCACCCCATGTGCACAGTGCACCGTGCATCCCAATGTGCACTACTCGTGCAACATGCACCACACGTGCACCCCACATACAACATGCTCCCCACATGCAACCCATGTGCGATGTGCACGCCACGTGCACTACTGTCTACATCAGCACAATTTTGGAAACAACATTTTTTTTGCTAGTTAGTTATAAAGGTTAAAATTTGACCAGCGATTTCTCATTTTTCCAGCAAAATTTACAAAACAATTTTTTTTAGGGAACACCTCACATTTGAAGACAGTTTGAGGGGTCTATATGGCTGAAAATACCCAAAAATGACACCATTCTAAAAACTGCACCCCTCAAGGTGCCCAAAATCACATTAAAGAAGTTTATTAACCCTTCAGGTGTTTCACAGCAGCGGAAGCGACATGGAAGGAAAAAATAAACATTTAACTTTTTAGTCACAAAAAATGATTTTTAGCAACAATTTTTTTATTTTACCCGTGGTTAAAGGAAAATCTGGACCCCAAAAGTTATGGTCCAATTTGTCCTGAGTACTCAGATATCCTATATGTGGGGGGAACCATTGTTTGGGAGCACGACAGGGCTCGGAAGGGAAGGAGCGCCATTTGACTTTTTGAATGAAAAGTTGGCTCCAATCTTTAGCGGATACCATGTTGCATTTGGAGAGCCCCTGTGTGCCTAAAGATTGGAGATCCCCCATAAGTGACGATATTTTGGAAACTAGACCGCCCAAGGAACTTATATAGATGCATAGTGAGCACTTTAAGCCCCCAGGTGCTTCCCAAATTGATCCCTAAAAATAAAAAAGTACTTTTTTTTTCGCAAAAAAGATTTAGCCTCAATTTTTTCATTTTCACATGGGTAGCAGGATAAAATGGATCCTAAAATTTGTTGGGCAATTTCTCCTGAGTACACCGATACCTCACATGTGGGGGTAAACCACTGTTTGGGCACACGGCAAGGCTCGGAAGGGAAGGAGCGCCATTCGACTATTTGAATGAAAAATTAGCTCCAATCGATAGCGGACACCATGTCGCGTATGGAGAGCCCCCGTGTGCCTAAACATTGGAGCTCCTCCACATGTGACCCCATTTTGAAAACTAGACCCCCCAAGGAACTTATCTAGATATGTGCTTCACAGAAGTTTATAACGCAGAGTCGTGAAAATAAAAAATCATTTTTCTTTCCTCAAAAATGATTTTTTTAGTCCGCAATTTTTTATTTTCACAAGGGTAACAGGAGAAATTGGACCCCAAAAGTTGTTGTCCAGTTTGTCCTGAGTACGCTGATAACCCATATGTGGGGGTAAACCACTATTTGGGCACACAACAGGACTTGGAAGGGAAGAAGTGCCGTTTTAAAATGCAGACTGATGGAATGGTCTGCGGGCATCACGTTGCGTTTGCAGAGCCCCTGGTGTGCCTAAACAGTAGAAACCCCCCACAAGTGACCTCAATTTGGAAAGTAGACCCCCCCAAGGAACTTATTTAGATGTGCGGTGAACACTTTGAACCCCCAAGTGCTTCACAGAAGTTTATAACGCAGAGCCATGAAAATAAATAATCATTTTTCTTTCCTCAAAAATGATTTTTTAGCCCGCAATTTTTTATTTTTACAAGGGTGACAGGAGAAATTGGACCCCAAAAGTTGTTGTCCTGTTTGTCCTGAGTATGCTGGTACCCCATATGTGGGGGTAAACCACTGTTTGGGCACACGTCGGGGTTCGGAAGGGAGGGAGCACCAGCTGACTTTTAAACGCAAGATTGGCTGGAATCAATAGTGGCGCCATGTCGCGTTTGGAGACCCCTGATGTGGCTAAACAGTGGAAACCCCTCAATTCTAACTCCAGCACTAACCCCAACACACCCCTAACCCTAATCATAACCCTAATTCCAACCCTAGCTCTTATTCCAACCCTAAGGCTGTGTGCCCACATTGCGGATTTGTGTGCGGAGTGTTCAGCACAGTTTTTGAAAACTCCGCAGGTAAAAGGCACTGCGTTTTACCTGCGGATTTACCACGGATTTCCAGTGTTTTTGGTGCGGATTTTACCAGCGGATTCCTAAACCAGAACAGGTGTAAAACGTGGCGGAATCCGCACAAAGAATTGACATGCTGCGGAAAATACTGAGCAGTATTTTGCGCACCATGGGCACAGCGGATTTGGTTTTCCATAGGTTTACACGGTACTGTAAATGTGATGGAATACTTCTATGAATCCGCAGCGGCCCATCCGCTGCAGATCCGCAACCAAATCAGCACCATATGCGCATAACCTAATTCTAACCCTAACCATAACCATAACCCTAATTGCAACCCTAACCCTAGTTATAACCCTCACCTCAACTCTAGTTCTAACCCTAACCCTAGTGGAAAAATAAAAATTCTTTATTTTATTATGTTCCCTACCTATGGGGGTGACAAAAGGGGGTTTATTTACTATTTTTTAAATTTTGATCACTGTGATATGATATATCTATCACAGTGATCAAAATGAATGAACGAATCTGCCGGCCGGCAGATTCGGCGGGCGCACTGCGCATGCGCCTGCCATTTTGGAAAATGGCAGCGCCCATGCCGAAGACGGACGGATAGCGGGAGGGACACCGGAGGTCGGTAAGTATGGAGGGGTGGGATCAGAGCACAGGGGGGAGGGATCAGAGCATGGGGGGAGCGGACAGGAGGATGGAGGGGAGCAGATGACAGGACGGAGGGGAGGAAATCCGTGGCGGGGGCAGATTGCAGTCTCCAGCCATGGCCGGTGATATTGCAGCATCGGCCATGGCTAGATTGTAATATTTCACCAAGTTTCATTGGTGAAATATTACGATCGCTCTGATTGAAAGTGAAATGTCACTTTCAACAGCCAATCAGAGCGATCGTAGCCACGGGGGAGTTAAGCCACCCCCCTGGGCACAAGTACCACTCCCCCTGTCCTGCAGGTTGGGTGAAATTTCAATTAACCCTTTCACCCGATCTTGCAGGGACGCGATCCTGCTATGACGCCACATAGGCGTCACAGGTCGGATTGGCACAGACTTTCATGACACCTACGTGGCGTCACAGGTTGGGAAGGGGTTAAAGGCTTTAATAGTAGAGAACTTAGGTTAGAGGATGAGAAACCCAACACTTGGAGATACAGTAAAATGAAATACTGACAATTGTGGTTCAGGATAATAACAGCCTGAGACTTTTTTTTATCATTTTCCAGTATTAGTGTGAACGTCACTATCCTGTACCCAGAATGACACAATGACACTTGGGGTACAGAGTAATAACACAATGAGATTTTGGGTACAGGACAATTCCTTTGTGGGATTATCTCTTGGTGTTCTTGTATTTTCAGGCCTTTTCTGCCTTGTTTTGAATTGGATCCCTGCATGGAGGTCTCCCCAGTTCTACCACAACAGACTCGGAGATATAGGGGGTTTATATACTGTACAGAAATGTCACACGTGTATTCTGACTTTAGAAACAAAAAAAAGTGATTATTTCTTATAATAAAGATCAGGAGATGAAGATGCCACTCTGTGATTATTATATGTGAAGAACCTGGGAACACATGTGCTGTATTAACATGTACTGAGGTCCAGAGAAGCTCATATATACATGATATAGCTGCGAGCACGAATGAGATTAAAAAACACTAGCTATTATTTGTCTTACTGTTGTAAAAAGTATACACATAATTTAATGGGAGTATTTGCGCCCCCATCACTGCACCCAAAGTCAATTATACCCCAGAAACACAAGAACATCAATTTTGATGTTAAAAGACACAGGTTTGGAGAAACAGGACTTGCATTGAGAACAACTTTTCCCTTTCAGATGAATATAAAAATGACACAAGTAAGAAAAAAAAATTGCATTAAATTCAAGTTTTATTGAAGTATTAAGTTTGGCAAAATGATCAAAATATACAGAAGATTTAAGCTACTAAGTCCAGGTGCCGATGTGTTCATAAATTAGAAGATTTGGGAAAAACTGGCAGAGAGTTCATACAGATCTGATCCTGAATTGGTTTTCAAAATTCAGTTGCCTCCGGTTATTCTGTCTTCTCCATCAGCAAAGAAATGATTTCATCTGTGGGAAAAGAAGGATAAAATATAGATATTACACCACTATAAAATGCAGCAATAGGCAAAACTCTGCTAAATGTACCGATTTGTATAAAATATACTGGATTAATCTGAGTTTTTCAAAAATGGCCCCATGTTAGATATCATTGGTATCACTAATAATGAAAGCTACAAGATATATTCTGCCCCAAACTCATCCCGATCAATCACGGCTCATATTTTGTGCAGTAGATTATAAGATTTGAAGCTTCCAACAAAAGTCACAATAAATAAAAGTTTACATCAAGTTGGTTATGACTCTTTACCATTTGTCCGAGAACAGATATGATATCTGGAGACCCTGGTAATGAATGGTGGAGCGCATTGTCCTCTTACCTGTTACTTTTTCTCTGATCCATCTCGGCGTTCTTAAATATCCGGTCTTGGACTTCCTTGAGGTGACGAGGATAGTCCATGAAAATATTGCTTTGCAGACGGCAGTGGCAGCAGAGACGCGATATGATTCCTTCCTCATGTTCCATCATCATCCTTCTATTATTGCTCAGTGACGTGTCTGAATAAGAAATTGTTGCTTTCGAGTTTCCTAATGTGCATCTTTCTGGTAGATGCAGGAGACCACCATCAGAGAAGGACGGGTCTTCTCTCAGCCTGACCATGAAAGACCAGTTCCCGGTCCAAAAGCCAAAACAATTTCGGACCTTGGTTGGACCTTTCAGCACGGTGCAGAAGCAGCTCAAGTATTCGGCGACCTCCATCCCTGTTGTATGAGGATTTTGCACTGATACGATCACTTCTGTTTCCTCTATGTTAGTGGTGCAGTCAGAGGAGACAGATTCTGGTCTTGATGATTTCTCCATTTTCTATTCCTCCCAATGATAGATGTATGGCAGAAGATTTCAGAAGGGTCTTGTCCTGGAGAATGTATGAGGGAAGAACTGGAAAAATTGTCAACTCTGCTTTCACTTTGTTATGGAGGCTTGAAAATCATTTGGACTTTTTTGAGGGAAACTCTTTTCTTCCCTTTCCACCAAAGCCTCGAATACTTTGTATCTTCTTTAGCTGTTCTTCAATGGTGTGGATTATATCCACTTCTTCTGGAATGTGAACATATCTCACGTTGCGTCCAGTAACAAACAAGTCCTCTAATTTAGCCTCCTGGCCATGGCGATCTGTGTAGATAACCTTTTCCAGGCGTATATTCATAAAAGCATCTACATTTAGGATAGTCCCCCTGGCAGAGCTTTCATTTCGTAAGTCAACAGTGGTGACAAGACCATGTAACCCCTGCAAGAGGATTATTAGACTGTTTTCAGCAATTGTTCGCTCTTTCACCGAGTGACTGACCTCCATGACAGCACAGTGCTGTGGAACTCACGCCAGTCGTTCCGCTCAGGTCTCCAGGAGAATGTATGAGGGAAGAGCAAAGACCCCAATTTATATCAGACTGGGGAGGGGTCATGGATTTCCTGTCAATGTCTTCACCATCTTGGGTGTCAGGTAGAGTAAATCTGATTTACATAACAAAAGTCTATTCAGTAGGTGAAGAACTCACACAAAACTCCTCAGAAAAGAGCTTCCCTCCAAATCTCTCCCCATGGTCATATGTCTGGATATACATTTATCTATTATGTATCTGATATTTTATCATTTCACACCTTTAGATTTCCTGTTGACTATTTGCTAAGTAATCATTTACCTGTGTATAAATGTCCAAAACTAATATAATTAATTTGTATTTCTCTCTATCGTGCATCGTTATTTACGGGACTTATTCATCAGAAGACACACAGATCTACATCTCTGGACCAGATATCACCTCCCTACTAACCAGAATCCCTCAATGTCTATCCGCTATTTCATCCTTCTTCTCCGCTAGATTTCTAAAACTTAACATGGACAAAACAGAATTCATCATCTTTCCCCCATGTCACGCGACCCCCCCCAATGAACCTATCAATTACAGTAAATGGCTGCCCACTCTCCCCAGTCCCACAAGCTCGCTGCCTCGGGGTAATCATTGACGCTGATCTCTCCTTCAAACCACATATCCAAGCCCTTTCCACTTCCTGCCGCCTCCAACTCAAAAATATTTCACAGATCCGTTCATTCCTCAACCATGAATCTACAAAAAGCCTAGTCCATGCCCTCATCATCTCTCGCCTTGACTACTGCAACCTCCTGCTCTGTGGCCTCCCCTCTAACACTCTCGCACCCCTCCAATCTATTCTAAACTCAGCTGCCTGACTAATCCACCTGTCCCCCCGCTATTCCCCGGCCTCTCCCCTCTGTCAATCCCTTCACTGGCTCCCCATTACCCAGAAACTCCAGTACAAAACCCTAACCATGACGTACAAAGCCATCCACAACCTGTCTCCTCCATACATCTGTGACCTCATCTCCCGGTACTTACCTACACGCAACCTCCGATCCTCACAAGATCTCCTTCTCTACTCCCCTCTTATCTCCTCTTCCCACAATCGTATACAAGATTTCTCTAGCGCTTCACCCCTACTCTGGAACCCTCTACCTCAACACATCAGACTCTCGCCTACCATCGAAACCTTCAAAAAGTACCTGAAGACACCATCATATGTTGAGTTTGAAGAAGGATTATAACATTTATATGGGAATCTTCAACTTACTTAGAATCCATGTAATTTCCAACACTTCCTGATACAATTAATTTGTCCTGGGCCTCTTTTCTCTTTCAATGTTCTTTTTATTGAAAATTTTTAAAGGTTAACAAACAGTTTAAGAGGGTAAAATATAGTGTAATAAAGAACAGTATACAATTAAGAGGACACCTGGTTGGTACAAAGAGCCAGAACAAGAGAGCTCTGTTATCAATCTCTCAAAAGTATTTGCATCAGTGATAATAAACGAAGTATCTAACGGATTTCCTCCTAGGAAGAGGAGAAATATTGAACCTTTATCAATTAAAAAAAAAAAGTAGGGAGAAAGTGTAAGTAGGAATGAGAAAGAGGGGAGGGTGAGAGGGAAGGATGGGGGGGATGGAGACACATTGGAATGAGTACATTAATTTAATGGTTATATCTCGGAATAAAAAAATAGTCTGAGTCCTGAATCGGGTCCAAGGGTTCCAGATATTTTGAAACTTGGTAATGGAATGGTTAGTTTTTGCTGCTAGTTCGTCTATGCGGTACACTTGGTCTACTTTGAAGTAAATTTGCCAAGTTGTGGGTATATCTTTAGTGTTCCAATTTGAGGGGGATCAAGGATTTCCCTGCCGCTATAATGAATTGTGACAATTAAGAAGCCTTCTCGTCCCTTGGCCATAATGGCATGTTCAGGAAGACATTTTCCGGTTTCAAAACAGCGTTTTTATCTAGCAATTCTTGGATGATAGAGGCTACCACCTTCCAAAAGGGGGTAAGGGATGGGCAGGACCACCATATGTGTAAGAAGTTGCCGTCATCAGCCTCACACCTCCAACAATTAGGATTTGTTGAACGATACCATTTCTTGATTTGACTGGGAGTTAAATACCATCTGGAATTAATTTCACATGAGTTTTCCTGAATGCGCACACAGGTAGAAGGGCCATGTGAGTTTATATATATATATATATATTTGATCTGAGAATCTGAGAAGGTAGTGCCTAGGTCCTTTTCCCATTGTCCTGGGCCTCTTAACACTGACATCTACATATGAAATGCCCGGTGTGTACAGTTGGCTTGGGTGGATCCCGAGTTTGTGCTCATTTCTACTCATGCAAAATTCGTGATGTGTTTACAAAACTTCCCAAAGGTGAGACCTCTGCAGAGTCCATTGTTTCCCATGGATAATACAATTAGGTCTCTTGGATAATAATAACAGTGGCCTCCATTATTTTAGAAGTGAACTAGTACATGTATCCTCTACCAATGTGTCCAAAACCGGACAGTTTTTTGGAAATAGCAATAAATACAAAGTATTTCATCTGGAACTTAAATTATAGATAAACAATAGAGAAATATAATGTAATTTTTTATCTTTCTTTATCACTCTGATGTATAGATTTATTTATTAAAAAGGAAGTGACAAATGACATCATCTGCTTCAAATCTGTATCAATATCTCATATCTGTTCATTCATCTATACTATATAACTGGTCTATTACTTTTTCTTTATCTCCATATTTTAGTAGATTTATGAATCGTCTTTAACAAGGAGAGAACAATTTCATCAATATTTAGGGGTAGAAGTGATTGACGCTGATACTTGGAGGTATAGGATAAAAGAGAACCAGACAAATGGGGTCCTGAATAATGACACAATCATGGGGTACAATATAATGATACTTACACGCGGGGGATAGGATGATAATACACGCTTAGGTAAAATGTGTAAAAATCATCTAATATAAGTGATGTATGAATGTATAATGGCTATTTAACAAGTGTTTCCAGATTATTGAAGTCATTACTCTTTCTTATACCTATAGTACAGGTGTAAGTTCTGCTCATTTGTATGACGGCAGAATTGTTCTATATATGATACATTCACTATATTAGCGGGATGATGGATATGAATCTTGTGTAGTAGATACAAGTCCTGAAACATCACACAAGGAGGTTACTGTA
This sequence comes from Ranitomeya imitator, assembly GCF_032444005.1. NCBI lineage: Eukaryota > Metazoa > Chordata > Amphibia > Anura > Dendrobatidae > Ranitomeya > Ranitomeya imitator. The sequence goes on along the minus strand of NC_091291.1, from coordinate 19,730,484 downwards.
TTGTCTCCTGAATGGGGGCCATGTTTTCCAGTAAAGCTATTTACCAGGACAGGATTCCATGCCATCTTTTATCAAGGACATATCTGCATTTTAATATGATTTTGGGTCTAAAAATTATTGATAATGAAATACAAATTATTATACATTTATTGATTAAGGGGATTGCCTAAAGTCGTGGCACACTCACTATCAGAAATTATAGCAGTATTTCCCAGCAATAATTTATTGCCTCTCTTATTAATTGTTTTTATGGAAGGAAATATCTTTACAAAAATATGTTAGTGATTTTTTTTTTGTTCAATAAAGGGAAACCACCGTGGGCGGATTATGAGTGAAATCTGCGCTACTCCCCAGTGTCCGCGCTCCCATCGCTAGATGACCCTAACATCACATTGTGTGGTGGCCACATCTCAGCGCAGTTTGTGAATAATCTGTAGCTTACAAATGTTCAGTACATCCCTAGATGAATTCCATGAGGAGTGTATGGGGTCTCTTGTGGGGGTTTCTGCTGTTTTGGTACCTACGGCCTCTGCAAATAAAGGTACCTTCACACAACAATTTCGTTAACGATATCGTTGCAACGTCACGCTTTTTGTGACGTAGCAAGGATCCCGCTAACTATCTCGTTATGTGTGACAGCGACCAACGATCAGGCCCCTGCTGGGAGATCGTTGGTCGCTGGGAATGATCAGGACCTTTTTTTGGTCGCTGATCTCCCGCTGTCATCGCTGGATTGGCGTGTGTGACGCCGATCCAGCAATGTGTTCACTTGTAACCAGGGTAAACATCGGGTTACTAAGTGCAGGGCCGCGCTTAGTAACCAGATATTTACCCTGGTTACCATTGTAAAAGTAAAAAAAAAAAAAACAGTACATACTCACATTCTAATGTCTGTCACGTCCCCCGGCGTCCACAGGGTTAAAACTGCTTTCGGCAAGAGCGCTCCTAATGCACGCGCTCCGGCCGAGAGCTTCCCTGCACTGACTGTCAGTGCCGGCCGTAAAGCAGAACACAGCGGTGACGTCACCGCTGTTACTGCCGGCGCTGACAGTCAGTGCAGGGAAGCTCTCGGCCGGAGCGCGTGCATTAGGAGCGCTGCTGCCGAAAGCAGTTTTAACCCTGTGGACGCTGGGGGACGTGACAGACATCAGAATGTGAGTATGTAGTGTTTTTTTTTTTTTTTACTTTTACAATGGTAACCAGGGTAAATATCGGGTTACTAAGCGCGGTCCTGCACTTAGTAACCCGATGTTTACCCTGGTTACCCAGGGACTTCGGCATCGTTGGTCGCTGGAGAGAGCCGTCTGTGTGACAGCTCCCCAGCGACCACACGACTTACCAACGATCACGGCCAGGTCGTATCGCTGGTCGTGATCGTTGGTAAATCGTTTAGTGTAACGGTACCTTAAGACAATCTATTCCAGACAAATTACGTTCCAAATACCAAATGTCGCTTCTTCCCTCCAAGCCTCGCCTTGTGACCAAACAGAACTTTTTTACTACATGTCCATTTAAATCTGAATAGATCCCTAAAGAAACAGGTTTTATAAATTTCATGTAAAAATTAGCAATTGTTACTAAACTTTTAACAGCTCTAACATCCTAACAAAATAAAATTTGAAAAATTTGAAAAATGATGCACATGTAACGTAGACATATGAGAAATGTTATTTATTATTATTTTGTACAGCATTACTAACTAGTTAAGGATATAAAGATTAAAAGTTTGAAAATTGCTACTTTTACACACATTTTCACCAACATTTATGAACGCAAAACATATAAACCTTAATTTACCACGAACATAAAATACAAAGTGTCAGAAATCACCGATATACATTAAATCGTTCCAGAGTTAACATGAAGTGACACTGGTCTGAATTAAAAAAGTTGGCCTGGTCATTAGGGTTAAAATGTATATTTTACTAAGAGGTTAAAGAAATCAGTCTGGTTTTGGGTGTATAAAACTATTTGTTTAATTGAATAATAATGAATGGCCCTGCTTATCAGATACAATAGACTGCAAAGGTGACACTTCTGTGGAGCCTTGTAGTTTCATCAGCAACTCAGGATTAGTAGAGACAATCACCTACAAAGGACCACCTAAGCCAACTGTGAATACAGGACATTTCTTATGTAAATGACAGGGTTCATTGTATAGAAGGCCACATGAAACGAAATGGATACTAATAAAATAAAGATCCCCATTTATATTTTGTAATCCTTGTCCAACTCAACAAAATGTGATCACTATCTAATGTAAACGAAGGAGTCCTGATTCCATGACAAGATACACGAGTGTGTAAATAGATATGAAATTAAAAAAAATGTTAGTTAGAACTTTTTGCAGACATTGAGTTTGAGCTTATCACACATCATATCATGTCTGGTAATAGCAAAGATTGATAACCATTTTCTTCCTCCGAGTATCAGACCACAGGGATAAACATTTTCTCAAAACTCAGTAGAGTCAACTATTGTAAAGGAAATATTCCCATAAGTTTAACAAAAATGTACTTAACCTAAGTTATATTTTAAAACTTGATGGAATGAGGGACAGAAACCAAACTTAATTTCATCTTAGGGTCTATATGAATGACGTAAGTATGGAGTTCATTGACTTCTTCAGTGGAGCCCATCACTATGAGTAAAATATTATCTATATATATATATCGCAAAAAACTCAGAACTCAGCTGAAATTGTTGGTTAGCCTTTACATTAGACCCCATGGCGGTACCTCTTTATATTAGAAATTATATTTTTTATTTAATAAAGGTATTTTCAGAAACAACAATTATCAAGAGAGGCAAAAATTATTGCTAGTAAATACTGTTGTAAGTACTGATTTGAACAGAGATGAGAGTAAGAATGCCAGATGTGTATTTGATAAAAGGTGACAGACATGTATTAATTTGTGTAGGACTCTGTACCTGTAAATAGCTTTACTAGAAAATATGGAACCCATCCAAGAAAAATTGAATGAGCTGATTGTGTTGTTTCTGATATTATCTTTTCTACCAAAGATTCATATCTATCATTCTACTCATTTAGTGAATGTATCTTCTATCTAATAATTATGCACGCAGCATACAAATGAAAGTTATACTTGGATTGTAGATATATGAAAGAGTAATGACTGCACAAAAACTGGACAAACTTGTTAAATGGCCATTATAAATCAATACATAACTTGTTTTGTGATATACTATTAACCCATCTATGTTATTATTATTATTTATTATTATAGCGCCATTTATTCCATGGCGCTTTACATGTGAGGAGGGGTATACATAATAAAACAAGTACAATAATCTTGAACAATACAAGTCATAACTGGTACAGGAGGAGAGAGGACCCTGCCCGCGAGGGCTCACAATCTACAAGCGATGGGTGAGGATACAGTAGGTGAGGATAGAGCTGGTCGTGCAGCGGTTTGGTCGATCGGTGGTTACTGCAGGTTGTAGGCTTGTCGGAAGATGTGGGTCTTCAGGTTCTTTTTGAAGGTTTCGATGGTAGGCGAGAGTCTGATATGTTGTGGCAGAGAGTTCCAGAGTAGGGGTGATGCACGGGAGAAATCTTGTATACGATTGTGGGAAGAGGAGATAAGAGGGGAGTAGAGAAGGAGATCTTGTGAGGATCGGAGGTTGCGTGCAGGAAAGTACCGGGAGACGAGGTCACAGATGTATGGAGGAGACAGGTTGTGGATGGCTTTGTACGTCATGGTTAGGGTTTTGTACTGGAGTCTCTGGGTAATGGGGAGCCAGTGAAGGGATTGACAGAGGGGAGAGGCCGGGGAATAGCGGGGGGACAGGTGGATTAGTTGGGCAGCAGACTTTAGAATAGATTGGAGGGGTGCAAGAGTGTTAGAGGGGAGGCCACAGAGCAGGAGGTTACAGTAGTCTATTTTGATGTTGATTTTCAACTATCAAAATGTAATAGCAAAATCTATGACACTAAGAAAAATAGACATAAAATAGAACATTTAATTTGTTCCTTATTTGTATCACACTATAACTTAAATGTAAAACATAAATATGTATAATACATATGAGAGGAAGAAAGAGTAAAAATAAATATTTATAACTAAAATTCTAAGTAAAATTAATATGTTTTCCTTCACAATTTTTCACTCACTCCATTAACCAGTCAGGAATAACAATAGCATTTTTAATATTATCCAGTTGACTTAACAGTGAGGCACTATAGACTTTGCAGAGGTCACACTAGTCCTGATCCTTGTAATCCCTCCAGCAACTCAGCATGAGAAGAGACAAGAACTTTGGTGAAATAATTACTGATTCAAATAACTATAATCAAAGTTTTAGTTCTAATTTTCAACTATGACTGCACACATTTTAAATGACAGATTTAATAGTTAGGTCGATAGATGAGAATTTTGGGAAGGAGATACTCAGAAATAATAGACAGATAAGTTCTATAGCTGGATGGATATGGACATTTGGTACAAAATACAAGACCTGAGACATTACACAATCCACCCACCAAGTCATCCTATTGTGTCCTGGATGGGGTCCATGTTTTCCTGTATAACCATTTACCTGAATAGAATCCTGCACATCTTTTCAACTATTATATCCCCCTTTATTAAGGACATATCTGACTTTCTTATTACGATCTCTGGTCTAATTACTTTTTACAATAGAAATCTAATATCATTTGACATACTAACTCTTCACGTCATTGAATGATATTTTTGGCTAAGGCCAGAGGCACACTCCCTACCAACACTTTCCATTTTCCAGCAATATTTTTTTAGCTCTCCCTAATAGTTGTTTTTTTTATGAAAATGTCACTGCACGGAAATTAATTTTTTATTAAACAAAGAGGAACCGCCATGGGGTCAAATGTGGTGGTTATCCCAAAATAGCAGTGGATCGTTTGTATAAACAAAGTTTTATGTAATTGTCTTTTTGTATATCAGCTCTATCTACCCAAAATTATCATTTGTTTCTTGCCAAAGAAGAGTCAGGACACCGTAATATGGTGACAAAATTTATTGGGATTGCACAAGGATTGTATAACATGTATGGGAACTTTTTTTATCTATTTTTTATCTATTTCACATCTATCACACTTCCTATATGAATATTCCTGAGGAAATAAACTTAGTCACTTATATATGAAATGCCCTATGTATACAGGCTTGGGTGGATGCTGGTTATGTGTTTGGCTCTTCTCATGCTGAAAAGCTGCAGAAAATTCAAGGTTCTGGAAAAGTGTAACCACTGCAGAGTCCATTGTTTCTCAGGGATAATTCTATTAGTTCAGTTCGATAGTAATAAAGGCGGCCTCCATTATTATTCAAGTAAATTAATAGCTTTATCCCAGAGCAATGCACCTAAAGGCTGACTGGTTTCTGGAAAGAGCAATGAAGACAAATATATTTGATCTGGAGCTTAAACTATGAATATGTGATAGACAAATACAATATTTTCTGCATCTTTCTTCTTCCATCTAATTTACAGATTTAATTTGTTTGTTTTTGACAATTGATTGAAAAATCAAATTATTGTTATATTATTAAAAAATATTGCAGATATTGGGAATAAGTCTGTTTTTCTAGATCTATCTGTACATTTTTTTCATGAAAATATTAAATCAATAAATAGCCTAAATACAGATGAACAATAGAGGGAAATCCAAATGAATTATATTAAAGACAGATATACACAGGTAGACGACTATTTAGTAAAGAGTTAACAGGAAAGTGAAATGTGATAATTAATAAAATACGAGATAGATGACAGATAACATACCGTATTTTCCAGCGTATAAGACTTACTTTTTAACCCCTAAAAATTGTTCCAAAAGTCGGGGGGTCGTCTTATACACCGGGTACGGCATGTGCAGGGAGCGATCCTGGATGTTCTAACGGTTTGAAGGAGAGGAGACTCTACTTCAGGCCCTGGGATCCATATTCATGTAAAAAATAAAGAATAAAAAATATGGATATACTCACCCCTCGGACGGACCCTGGCTCTCACTCAATGTAGTGAGTGAAGGACCTTCGATGATGTCGCGGTCAGGTGACCGGTCACCTGACCACTCACGTGACCGCGACGCCATTAAAGGTCCTTCACTCTCTGCATTCTTAGGAACGGAGGCAGACTAGAGCACCGCTGAGAGCCAGGGTCCGTCGGAGGGGTGAGTATATCCATATTTTTTATTTTTATTCTTTCTTTTTTTACATGAATATGGATCCCAGGGCCTGAAGGAGTCTCCTCTCCTCCAGACCCTGGGAACCACACACCGAATAAGATGACTGGGCTTATAAGATGACCCCCGTCTTATACGGCGGGCATATCCCAAATTCCATATTTTATATGGAAAAGTTGGGGGTCGTCTTATACGCCCAGTCATCTTATACACCAGAAAATATGGCATGTCTAGACATAAGACCATGGATAGATACTTGGAGGGAAGCTCCTTATGTAAATGTTTTCTTTGGGCCTTCACCTATTGAATAGACTTGTATTATGTAAATCAGATTAACTCTACCTGACACCTAAGATGGTGTAAACAATGATAGGAAAAGCCCTCCCCCTTCCCAGACTGATATAAAAGGAGGGTCTTCTCTCTACCCTCTTACATTCTCCTAAAGATTATCCTCCTGCACTCTACTATTTCACATCCTGCAGCTACAATCAGAAGGAATAAAATAATGGAGAAGTCAACAACACCTGAATCCCTCTCCGCCAACTGTCCAGCCACTACTGATGAAATGGAAATATTTGTAACTATGCGAAACCCACAAACACTAGAGAAGGAGATTGCTGAAGACCTAGGACAACACTGCACCGTCTTGAAAGGTCCCACCAAGGCCCTCAATACTTTTGGATTTTGGACTGGGAATTGGTCTTTGCTGGTCAGACTGAGGAAAGATGATTTCTCATTTGATGGACTTTGGCATCTACCAGACAGATGCATATTGGGAACCTCAGACGCCATCATTTCTTACTCGGACACTTCATCGATTGAGGAGAATGTGAATCACAAGAAGGGCTACAAAACACCTTTCTGTGAAAGCTGCCTCGGACTAGGCCATGATTTTGTGGACTGTCCTGACATCCCGGAAGACCTGGAGAGGAGATCCAAGGTCAAGAAGCTTCTGAAGAAGAAACGTAACAGGTAAGGTGACAATGCACTCCACAATCCATCACTAGGGTCTCCACACCTTGGACACATCTGCTTTTGGGACAATTTGGTGACAATCAACTTAATGTCAGACAAACTTTTATTTATTGTGATTTTTCTTGCAAGCTTGACATCTTATAATCTAATGCACACAATTTGAGCCAGGATTGATCGGGATGAGTTTGGGGCAGAATATATGTTATTACTTCATTATTGAGACAAATAATATCTGAAATGGGACCATTTCCAAAAAAGTTGGGGTTTTCCAGGATATTTTTTAGAAAAACAGATACATTTGACAATGTATTGCCTATTGTTTCATTTCATTGTGGTGTAATATCTATATTTTATCTTTATTTTCCCACAGAAAAAATAACAATTTCCTTGCTGGTGGAGATGACAGATGAACCGGTGAAAACTGAATTTGAAAACTAATTCTGGATATGATTTGTATGAACATTCTCTGACAGTTTTCCTTGAAACAACTTTATCATCACATCGGCACATGGACTTATTACCGTGGGATGAAACCAAAGACACTTTATTCCGCTGTATATTTTGATTATTTAGTCAAACTTGTACTTCAATAAAACTTGAATTTAATTCAAAAAAATTTCTTCCTTGTGTCATCTTTATATTAATCTAAAGGTGAAAATTTGTTCTCAATATATTTTAGGTTTCTCCAAACCTGTGTCTTTTAGCATTAAAATTGATGTTTTGGTGTTTCTGGGTTATAATTGACTTTGGGTGCAGTGATGGGGGCGCAAATACTCCCATTCAATTATGTGTATACTTTTTACAACAGTAAGACAAATAATAGCTAGTTTTTTTTAAATCTCATACGTGCTCGCAGCTATATCATGTATATATGAGCTGCTCTGGACCTCAGTACATGTCAATACAGCACATGTGTTCCCAGGTTCTTCACATATAATAATCACAGAGTTGCATCTTCATCTCCAGATCTTTATCATAAGAAATAATCACTTTTTTTGTTTCTAAAAACACAACACACGTGTCACATTTCTGTACAGTATATAAACCCCCTATATCTCTGAGTTGCGGTAGAACTGGGGAGACCTCCATGCAGGGATCCAGTTCAACACAAGGCAGATAAGGCCTGAAAATACAAGAACAACAAGAGTCAATCTCACGAAGTAATTGTACTGTACACAAAATCTCGTTTATTATTACTCTGTACCCCAAGTGTCATTGTGTCATTATGGGTACAGGATAGTGACACTCACATATGAATACTGGATAATGATACCAAGTATCAGGCTGTTATTATCCAGAACTCCAGTTGTCTATTAGGGGTCGAGTTCCTGCTGCTGCACAGGGGAATCTCAAACCATGTTCACGGTGGTCTCCCATTCTTCTCCAGCTGCAGTGGAGCCTGCTCAGCAGAGACGTCGGTCCCAGCATTTGGCTCAGGCAACTACTGTGCGCTTGGTTACTGCTGATCTTCCAGGTCCTGCCATTGTAAACAGCACTGATCTGCGGCGAGCAGATGCTCCTGGGACTAAGTCCTGCTTTTCCTCTACTGAGCATGCCCAAGGGACGACCTCTCATTGGAGGTCGGGGGTCACATGCTCAAGTCCTGTAGCAGATCCTATTGGATCACCAGGAAGGTCCTGGAGAGCTTCCACTATAAAAGGTTTGCATGTTCGCACTGCCATGCACTAGTATAAACTTCATAACATGTGTGTGTAGATGAATGACTGTCGATGGATGAAAGGTCCTTAATCATCCAGATTCCTTGTGTTGTTGACTGCTCATGAATGGTGGAAGCTATCTAGCGCCCGGCAGTGCTACCTGCACACGTAGCACACATTACAGTGCCTTTTTGCAGTGCCCGTCTTTACGGCACTGTGCCCAATCAGTGCGCTTTCCTGACAGCCTGTCAGTGTAGGGTGGGAATTCCCGCTTGGACTCTGCATCTGACTCGGTGCGTCCTCAGGCATGGGCTCAAAAGACACCAAGGGTCAGAGCGAGTCCAATCACCAGTTTAGTGGGGGTGATTCATAGGGGTCCCACTAGTGTCTTGCAGCTGCACCCTGTGACTTCTAACAGGGCGCAGCGTATTTTGTCGACTCTGAAGCAACAGAGTTCGCTTCCATTCACATTGGATGAAGACTAACCCACGTGAGAGCAAGTGTCCATCCGCCATTACTCAGCAGCAGGTACCATCTCTGCACGGTGGACCCTGGGCTGCAAACGCACCTCATATCTACCTCTTTATTTGGTGTGTTCCTCTAGCCGTAACAATGTCACTTTGCTGTATCTCCAAGTGTTGGGTTTCTCATCCTTTACCCCAAGTGTCATCATCCAGAACCCCATTTCAGTTTGTTTTTTAATCCTGTACCACAGGTGTTGACGTCCTCATTCTCTATGTATTAAAGCCTTTAATGCTTCATGCATCTATTAAGACAGGAAGATATAGTAACATAGTAACATAGTTAGTAAGGCCGAAAAAAGACATTTGTCCATCCAGTTCAGCCTATATTCCATCATAATAAATACCCAGATCTACGTCCTTCTACAGAACCTAATAATTGTATGATACAATATTGTTCTGCTCCAGGAAGACATCCAGGCCTCTCTTGAACCCCTCGACTGAGTTCGCCATCACCACCTCCTCAGGCAAGCAATTCCAGATTCTCACTGCCCTAACAGTAAAGAATCCTCTTCTATGTTGGTGGAAAAACCTTCTCTCCTCCAGACGCAAAGAATGCCCCCTTGTGCCCGTCACCTTCCTTGGTATAAACAGATCCTCAGCGAGATATTTGTATTGTCCCCTTATATACTTATACATGGTTATTAGATCGCCCCTCAGTCATCTTTTTTCTAGACTAAATAATCCTAATTTCGCTAATCTATCTGGGTATTGTAGTTCTCCCATCCCCTTTATTAATTTTGTTGCCCTCCTTTGTACTCTCTCTAGTTCCATTATATCCTTCCTGAGCACCGGTGCCCAAAACTGGACACAGTACTCCATGTGCGGTCTAACTAGGGATTTGTACAGAGGCAGTATAATGCTCTCATCATGTGTATCCAGACCTCTTTTAATGCACCCCATGATCCTGTTTGCCTTGGCAGCTGCTGCCTGGCACTGGCTGCTCCAGGTAAGTTTATCATTAACTAGGATCCCCAAGTCCTTCTCCCTGTCAGATTTACCCAGTGGTTTCCCGTTCAGTGTGTAATGGTGATATAGATTCTCCCTAGAAAAGGCAAATGATAAACCAGTTACACAGTATAGATAGATGCATTGATTTATACGTTAACCTCATGGTTAATACATAAATCAATGCATCAGAGGGATGAAGAAAGAAACATTAAGCAAATAACATATTTCTCTCGTTATCTAAAATGTAAGCTACAATTTAATTTAACTGTCTAAATTTAACTTTCAAGAAACCAGTAAGTTTTGGCTATATTGATATTTGATAAATTTATTACTAGAATTGAATAATAAAGGATGCACTGTTGTTGTTATCCAATTGATCTAGTTGAATTGTCCATAAGACTCAACACACTCAGCAGAGGTCGCGCTTTTCTGTGGCTTTATAATCATAAAATTATAGATTTTATAATCCTAGGACAACTCAACTAATTGTGTTCAGTGTATATAAGAATGATGGAATCCTGACTCTTCCTTGACAAAAAAAATTATACAGGTGATAGATATGACATAAAAAAATGGAAATAGAACTTTGTAGATTTTCAGTTTTAATAAATTGCACCTCAAATCAACTCTCATAACTGCAAACAATCCATTTATTGCATTTTTATCCATGTAGCCTATTTAGATAATTCGACTCAGTAAGCTTGACCTAAAAGCAGGTAATTAATCTGTTATCATAAATCGGTACAATTATATCTAAAAAACAAGGGAACTGTAGACTGAAACCAGTATTCATTTGACCCTCGAGTCCATACAAATGAGGTAAGTGTGGTACTCATCGAGTTCTTTAGAGGAGGACATCCATAGGAGGGAAAATGTTGTCTATATATTGCAACAAACTCAGAATTCAGCAGAAATTGTGGTTAAGCCTTTACACTCAACCCCATCGCGGTTCCCTGGGATGGATTAAGATTGCCAGGGCCTTGAGCAGTTTAGAGATTGTAAGCCCCCCCGCACCTGATGTGTCCTGTGGCATGTTATAAGATCCCTTTTGAGAAATCATTTAATTAACACATAGATGGATATTTGCAAATGTAAGACAATAGAGACAGCAGTGTGCTACACGCACAAGGCATTCCCCCCCCTTGTGTACAGCACTGTAAATAACAATATACACAATAGAGGATACTTTACAAGAAACTGTCTCATGTTATCTTTTATTTCTACAGCCTCAATTTATCATTATTTGCTCTCCCCCACGTCAAACTTTCAAGTCATCATTTTCTATCCCCAACACCCTCATATCATCACCATTTGCTGTCCCCCACCACCCAGTCTCAATTCAGAATCAATTGCTCTCCCCATCACCAATTCATCATTATTTGCGCAATCCACCTTGACTTCATCATCATTTTCTCTCCGCCACCCTCAATACAGCATCATTTGCTCTCCCCACCTCAATTCATCATCATTTTCTCTAACCAAGACCCAATTCATCTTTATTTGCAATCCCCCACCCTCAATTCATTATTATTTGCTCTCTTCCACCCCTATTTAATTTCTTTTATTTAGACAAAAAGTTTTTCATTCTTAACTCTCCACCCTTCTGTTGGCCAGTGTGTATATGCTGGTTTCTGAGAGATGACATCATTGTGACGTTGCCAGCTGAAGCATGTCATAAAAAAAGGTGGAGGGAGCTCCCTTAAGCCGCACAGCTGTTCTGTTTTGACATTTTTTTGCGCTCCAGAGAAGCTCAGTGCACCGAGATGTGGCCACCACACAATGTAATGTTAGGTCAGCTAGCAATAGGAGTGCGGACTCTGGGTAGTAGCGCAGATTTCCCTCATTATAATCCTCCCATGTTGGTATCCCTTTATTGAACACAAAAATCACTCATTAACATACACTGCTCAAAAAATAAAGGGATCACTAAAATCCCACATCCTAGATATCACTGAATGAAATATTTCAGTTGTCAATCTTTATTCATTACATAGTGGAATGTGTTGAGAACAATAAAACATAAAAAAGATCAATGTAAATCACAACTAATATCCCACAGAGGTCGGGAGTTTGTAATAATGCTCAAAATCAAAGTGGAAAATGAATTTCCAGGCTGATCCAACTTCAGTGGAAATGCCTCAAGACAAGGAAATGATGCTCAGTAGTATGTGTGGCCTCCACGTACCTGTATGACCTCCCTACAATGCCTGGGCATGCTCCTGATGAGGCGGTGGATGGTCTCCTGAGGGATCACCTCCCAGACCTGGATAAAGCATCCTCCAACTCCTGGACCATCTGTGGGGCAATGTGACTTTGGTGGATGGAGCGAGACATGATGTCCCAGATGTGTTCAATCAGATTCAGGTCTGGGGAAAAGGTGGGCCAGTCCATAGCTTCAATGCCTTCATCTTGCATGGACTGCTGCCACACTCCAGCCACATGAGGTCTGGCATTGTCCTGCATTAGGAGGAACCCAGGGCCAACCGCACCAGCATATGGAATCACAGGGGGTCTGAGGATCTCATCTCGATACCTAATGGCTGTCAGGCTACCCCTGTCGAGCTCATGGAGGACTGTGCGTCCCTCCAAAGAAATGCCACCCCACACCATTACTGACCCACTGCCAAACCGGTCATGCTGAAGGATGTTGCAGGCAGCTGATTGTTCTCCACGGCGTCGCCAGACTCTGTCACGTCTGTCACATGTGCTCAGTGTGAACCTGCTTTCATCTGTGAAGAACACAGGTCACCAGTGGCCAATTTGCTAATCCTGGTGTTCTGTGGCAAATGCCAAGCGTCCTGCACCGTGTTGGGCTGTGAGCACGACCCCCATCTGCGGACATCGGGCACTCAGACCATCCTCCTGGAGTCGGTTTCTAACTGTTGTGCAGACACATGCACATCTGTGGCCTGCTGGAGGTCATTTTACAGGGCTCTGGCAGTGCTCCTCCTGTTCCTCCTTGAACTAAGGTAGCGGTCCTGCTTCTGGGTTGTTGCCATCCTACAGCCCCCTCCACGTCTCCTGGTGTACTGGCCTGTCTCCTGGTAGCGCCTCCAGCCACTGGAAACTACGCTGAGAAACACAGCAATCCTTCTTGACACAGGTCACATTGATGTGCCATCCTGGATGAGCTGCACTACCTGAGCCACTTGTGTGGGTTGTAGAGTCTGTCTCATGCTACCACGAAAGCACAACCAACATTCAAAAGTGACCAAAACATCAGGCAGGAAGCATTGGTACTGAGATGTGGTCTGTGGTCCCCACCTGCAGAACCACTCCTTTATAGAGGGTGTCATGGAATAGACAACAGATGGAAATTATTGGCAATTTTCATTTGCACAACAGCATGTGAAATTGATTGTCAGTCAATGTTGCTTCCTAAGTGGACAGTTTGATTTCACAGAAGATTGATTTACTTGGAGTTATATTCCGTGGTTTATGTGTTCCCTTTATTTTTTTGAGCAGTGTATTTTTATAAAGATATTTCCATAAAAAAACAATTATCAAGAGACGCAATAAATTATTTACTGCTGTAATTTCTGGTAGTGAGTTTGCCACAGACTTTAGGTAACCCCCTTTCATAATCAAAAAACATGTAATAATTTATTAGGTCTAACTACACTTGTATTTTATTATCAAGAATTTTTAGACCCCAGATCATAGTAAAATGCAGATAAGTCCTTGATAAAAGATGGCATGGAATCCTGTCCTGGTAAATAGCGTTACTGGAAAACACGGACCCCCATTCAGGAGACAATACAGTCACCTCCTTGTGTGATGTTTCAGGACTTGTATCTACTACACAAGATTCATATCCATCATCCTGCTAATATAGTGAATGTATCATATAGAACAATTCTGCTGTCATACAAATTAAAATAAGAACTTAAACCTGTACTATAGGTATAAGAGAGTAATGACGGTAAAAAACTGGACACACTTGTGGAAACTCCAGCATAGGTGCCCATGTTATAAATGGTCACTGTTAAGCCTGGTTTTGGGATTTCGACCCCAAACTTTCAGGGAGGGGGGCCCATTAAAAGTTACCCCACACTCTTGAAGTGTTCCTCTAACTCCCCTGAAAATTTCGGGTCGATACCCCCAAACCGGGCTGAACAGTGACCCCCAAAGTGACCCTATGTGAAGAACCTGGGAACACATGTAGTGTTCTGACATGTACAGAGAACCAGAGCAGCTCACATATAGATTATATAGCTGGGAGAATGAATGAGTTAAAAAACTATTTGTTTTATGCTTGTAAAATGTATACTCATAATAGACAGGGAGTATTCATGCCCCCATCAGTGCACCCATGTCGATTATAACCCAGAAACACCAAAACATCAATTTTAACTTTAAAAGACGCAGGTTTGGAGAAACCGGACTTACAATGAGAACAGCTTTTCCCTTTTAGAAGAATATAAAGATGACAAGAAAGAAAAAAAATTTTCATTAAATTCAAGTTTTATTGAAGTAACAAGTTTGACAAAATCATCAAAATATACAGATTATTAAAGTGTCTTTGGTTTAATCCCACGGTAATAAGTCCAGGTGCCGATGTGATGATAAAGTTGTTTCAAGGAAAACTGGCAGAGAATGTTCATACAAATCAGATCCAGAATTAGTTTTCAAATTCAGTTGCCACTGGTGCTTCGGTCATCTCCACCAGCAAGGAAATTGTTATTTTTTCTGTGGGAAAATGATAAAATATAGATATTACACCACAATGAAATGAAACAATAGGCAATACATTGTCAAATGTATCTGTTTTTATAAAATATACTGGAAAACCCCAAGTTTTTTGGAAATGGTCCCATTTTAGATATTTGTCTCAATAATAAAGAAAGTAATAAGATATATTCTGCCCCAAACTCATCCCGATCAATCCTGGCTCAAATTGTGTGCAGTAGATTATAAGATTTCAAAAATCACAATAAATGAAAGTCTGACATTAAGTTGATTGTCACCAAATTGTCCCAAAAGCAGATGTGTCCAAGGTGTGGAGACCCTAGTGATGGATTGTGGAGTGCATGGTCACCTTACCTGTTACGCTTCTTCTTCAGAAGCTTCTTGACCTTGGATCTCCTCTCCAGGTCTTCCGGGATGTCAGGACAGTCCACAAAATCATGGCCTAGTCTGAGGCAGCTTTCACAGAAAGGTGTTTTGTAGCCCTTCTTGTGATTCACATTCTCCTCACTCGATGAAGTGTCCGAGTAAGAAATGATGGCGTCTGAGGTTCCCAATATGCATCTGTCTGGTAGATGCCAAAGTCCATCAAATGAGAAATCATCTTTCCTCAGTCTGACCAGCAAAGACCAATTCCCAGTCCAAAATCCAAAAGTATTGAGGGATTTGGTGGGACCTTTCAAGACGGTGCAGAGTTGTCCTAGGTCTTCAGCAATCTCCTTCTCTAGTGTTTGTGGGTTTCGCATAGTTACAAATATTTCCATTTCATCAGTAGTGGCTGGACAGTTGGCGGAGAGGGATTCAGGTGTTGTTGACTTCTCCATTATTTTATTCCTTCTGATTGTAGCTGCAGGATGTGAAATAGTAGAGTGCAGGAGGATAATCTTTAGGAGAATGTAAGAGGGTAGAGAGAAGACCCTCCTTTTATATCAGTCTGGGAAGGGGGAGGGCTTTTCCTATCATTGTTTACACCATCTTAGGTGTCAGGTAGAGTTCATCTGATTTACATAATACAAGTCTATTCAGTAGGAGAAGACCCAAAGAAAACATCTACATAAGGAGCTTCCCTCCAAGTATCTCTCCATGGTCTTATGTCTAGACATATTTTATCTATTTATCTGTCATCTATCTTGTATTTTATTAATTATCACATTCACTTTCCTGTTAACGCTTTACTAAATAGCCGTCTACCTGTGTATATCTGTCTAATATAATTCATTTGGATTTCCCTCTATTGTTCATCTGTATTTAGGCAATTTATTGATTCATATTTTCATAAAAAAGTGTACAGATAGATCTAGAAAAACGGACGTATTCCCAATATCTGCAATACTTTTAATAAAATAACAATAATTTGATTTATTTCAATCAATTTTCAAAAACAAACAAAATAAACCTGTAAATTAGAAGGAAGAAGAAAGATGCACAAAATATATTTGTCTATCACGTATTTATAATTAAGCTCCAGATCAAATATATTTGTCTCCATTGCTCTTTACAGAAACCAGTCAGCCTTTAGGTGCATTGCTCTGGGATAAAGCTATTAATTTACTTGAATAATAATGGAGGCCGCCTTTATTACTATCCCATTGAACTAATAGAATTGTCCCCGAGAAACAATGGACTCTGCAGAGGTTACACTTTTCCAGAACTTTGTAAATTCTGCAGTTTTTCAGCATGGGAAGAGCCAAACACATAACCAGCATCCACCCAAGCCGACTGTATACATAGTCACTTACATACGAAATACCCTAAGTTTATTTCCTCAGGAATATTCATATAGGAAGTGTGATAGATGTGAAATAGATACAAAATAGAACCCAAAACACATGGGCTACTTGCAGAGTGAACAAGTCTGTAGAAACCTGTTCACACCACCAAAGAACTTGAAGACAGAAAAGCGCACAGAGAGGTCAAAAAAAATACTCTGTTGTATTGAAAAAATATGAAATGAAAAAATACAGGGTATTTAGTGAATACGTTTTTTTGCAAAAAAAGTATGTTAAGCTGCTCCACCAATCACCAAGGTATACCCATAATAGAGCAGGACTGCTCTATTATGGGTATACCTTGGCGATTGGTGGAGCAGCTTACACTTTTTTTGCAAAAAAAACGTATTCACTAAATACCCTGTATTTTTTCATTTTTTGACTAGCACTTGCTTATTTACTGTGACTTTTTTTACAACAGAGTATTTTTTTACCTCTCTGTGCGCTTTTGTGTCTTTTAGATACAAAATAGATATAAAAAAGCCCCATACATGTTATATGATCGTTGTCCAAACCCAATGAATTTTGTCACCATATGACGTTAACTACGGTGTCCTGACTCTTTGGCAAGAAACACGATAATTTTGGGTAGATAAATATGACATACAAAGACAATTCCTCATAGTTTGTAAGCTTACGAGCAGGGCCCTCACTCCTCTTGATATCTGTTTTGAACTGTATTTCTGTTATGCTGTAATGTCTATTGTATGTACAAGTCCCCTCTATAATTTGTAAAGCGCTGCGGAATATGTTGGCGCTATATAAATAAAAATTATTATTATTATTATTATTATTATTACATGAAAGTTTGTTTATACAAACGATCCACTCCTAATGATTCTCTTCCATTAAAGTAACTCACTAAAAAGATTAAAAAAAAGTTTTAATAACTCAGTAATGGCAGTTACTGCAAAGCAGGCGATTAGGACTGTCAGTAAGCTTGATATAAAAGCAAGTATTTTACTTATTGTAACAAATTGATACATTTATACCTAAAAACATGGTGGAATTAAGAACGAAAATCAGAGTTTTTTCCCCCATTTGGTTTTTAAAATTGGGGTAAGTATAGAGCTCATTTTGTTCTTCAAAGGAGCCTATCATAGTAACATAGTTAGTAAGGCCGAAAAAAGACATTTGTCCATCCAGTTCAGCCTATATTCCATCATAATAAATCCCCAGATCTACATCCTTCTACAGAACCTAATAATTGTATGATACAATATTGTTCTGCTCCAGGAAGACATCCAGGCCTCTCTTGAACCCCTCGACTGAGTTCGCCATCACCACCTCCTCAGGCAAGCAATTCCAGATTCTCACTGCCCTAACAGTAAAGAATCCTCTTCTATGTTGGTGGAAAAACCTTCTCTCTTCCAGACGCAAAGAATGCCCCCTAGTGCCCGTCACCTTCCTTGGTATAAACAGATCCTCAGCGAGATATTTGTATTGTCCCCTTATATACTTATACATGGTTATTAGATCGCCCCTCAGTCTTTTTTCTAGACTAAATAATCCTAATTTCGCTAATCTATCTGGGTATTGTAGTTCTCCCATCCCCTTTATTAATTTTGTTGCCCTCCTTTGTACTCTCTCTAGTTCCATTATATCCTTCCTGAGCACCGGTGCCCAAAACTGGACACAGTACTCCATGTGCGGTCTAACTAGGGATTTGTACAGAGGCAGTATAATGCTCTCATCATGTGTATCCAGACCTCTTTTAATGCACCCCATGATCCGGTTTGCCTTGGCAGCTGCTGCCTGGCACTGGCTGCTCCAGGTAAGTTTATCATATGAGAAAACTTATCTATAATTCATGACCAGCTCAGAATCAGGTGACATTTTGGGATTACCACCACATTTGACCCCATGGTGGTTCCTCTTTGTTTAACAAAAAAAATTATTTAATTGCAGTGACATTTTCATAAAAAAGACAACTATTAGGGAAAGCAAAAAAATATTGCTGGAAAATGGAAAGTGTTGGTAGTGAGTGTGCCTCTGGCCTTAGCCTAAAATATAATTCAATGACGTGAAGAGTTAGAATGTCAAATGATATTAGATTTCCATTGTAAAAAGTAATTAGAACAGATATCATAATAAGAAAGTCAGATATGTCCTTAATAAAGGAGGATATAATATTTGAAAAGATATACAGGATTCTATTAAGGTAAATGCTTATACAGGAAAACATGGACCCCATCCAGGACACAATAGGATGACTTGGTGGGTGGATTGTGTAATGTCTCAGGTCTTGTGTTTTGTACCAGATGTCCATATCCATCCAGCTATTGAACTTATCTGTCTATTATTTTTGAGTATCTCCTTCCCAAATTCTCATCTATTGACCTAACTATTAAATCCGTCATATATAATTTGTGCGCTCATAGTTGAAAATTAGAACTAAAACTTTGATTATAGTTATTTGAATCAGTAATTATTTCACCCAACTAAACCAAGGTGTTACATGTTATAAGCTGCATACAATTGTTTACTTATCAACTTTGATTTCCTTCTGGATATCAAAAATATTGATATTGGCAATGTGTATGATATGATGGAATTGAACAAGGATTATAAAACATATGGTGGCCATTAATTTATGTATTTTATACCTATTTAGCTATAATTTTTATCAAACTTACAATATGTCTATTCCTGGGGAGATTAACCCATTCATCTATATATAAATACCCTGTGTGATCAGTTGGCTTAGTTGGGTCCTGGTTAAGTTCATGTCTCTTCTCATGCCGAGTTGCTGGAGGGATTACAAGGATCAGGACTAGTGTGACCTCTGCAGAGTCTATAGCGCCTCACTGTTATATCAACTGGATATTAAAAGTGCCATTATTATTATTATTTGTATTAGGGTTGAGCGAAACGGGTCGTTCATTTTCAAAAGTCGCCGACTTTTGGCAAAGTCGGGTTTCATGAAACCCGATCCGACCCCTGTGCGGGGTCGGCCATGCGGTACGCGACTTTCGCGCCAAAGTCGCGTTTCAATGACGCGAAAAGCGCCATTTCTCAGCCAATGAAGGTGGACGCAGAGTGTGGGCAGCGTGATGACATAGGTCCTGGTCCCCACCATCTTAGAGAAGGGCATTGCAGTGATTGGCTTGCTGTCTGCGGCGTCACAGGGGCTATAAAGGGGAGTTCCCGCCGACCGCCATGTTACTGCTGCTGATCTGAGCTTAGGGAGAGGTTGCTGCCGCTTCGTCAGAAGCAGGGATAGCGTTAGGCAGGGTCCATTAACCACCAAACCGCTTGTGCTGTAGCGATTTCCACTGCCCAACACCACCTTCGGTGTGCAGGGACAGTGGAAGCTACATTTTTTTTTTTTCCCCCTCAGCGCTGTAGCTCATCGGGCTGCCCTAGAAGGCTCCCTGATAGCTGCATTGCTGTGTGTACGCCGCTGTGCAAACCAACTGCTTTTTTCAAAGCACAAATCCTCTTGTTCCTTCCTTTCTGCACAGCTATCTTTTTGGTTTGTACACACTTTTTATTTAATTTGTGCATCAGTCCACTCCTTATTGCTGCCTGCCATACCTGGCTGAGATTACTGCAGGGAGATAGTAATTGAAGGACACTCCCTGTTTTTTTTTTTTTTTTTGTGGGAGATTAAGATTGACATTTCTGCTAGAGTGCCATCTCTGTCTGTGTCATCTCTCACTCAGTGGGCCATAGAAAGCCTATTTATTTTTTTTAGCTTGATTTGGGTTCCAAAATCTACCTGAAAAAATCACTACATCAATCAGTGGGAGATAAATATTGGCCTCTGGGCTTGTGTGCCACTCCTGACTCCTGTGTGCGTCATCTCTCACTCAGTGGGCCATAGAAAGCCTTTTTTTGTTTTATTTGGTTTCTAAATTCTTCCTGAAAAAATCATTTTATTCTATTTTTTTTTTTCCTAAAGTCTCCCTGAAAAAAAAAAAAAAAATCAAATCAGTGGGAGATTAATATTTACATTTGTGCTTCAGTGACAGTCCTGCGTGTGTGGCATCTCGCTCATTTGTTGCCACCAACAACAGAGTGTGTAACATTGTGCCTGATTTTCGTTGTGGTCTCACTCACCTGTAAAGGGGTAGCTAAATCATACTGAAGTTATAGCTCACCGTGTAATTTGTGTGACGGCAACAAATACCGTTAGTTTGTTTACGTTTTTAAAACAATGAGGAAGTATGGTGGAAGAGGTCGTGGCCGGGGGCGTTCATTGTCAGCTGGTAATGAGGGTAGTGGTAGTGGTGGAGCATCAGCTGGTCGTGGGAAAAAAAATATTGCACCTAAGTCTGGAGCTGTGGAGCCAGGTTCGTCGTCTGGCTACACAAGGCCTCGAACGCTCCCTTTTCTGGGAGTAGGAAAACCGCTTTTAAAGCCGGAGCAGCAAGAGCAAGTTTTGGCTTATCTTGCTGACTCAGCCTCTAGCTCTTTTGCCTCCTCTCGTGAAACTGGTAAATGTCAAAGCAGCGCGTCGTTAGTGGATGTTCACGGTCAGGGACAAGTCGCTTCCTTGTCCTCTTCAGCAAAAACAACAACAGAGAAGAATGCAGCAGGCGACACAACGGGTTACTCCATGGAGCTCTTTACACATACCGTCCCTGGCTTAGAAAGTGAAACAGTTAACAGGCCATGCCCATTACAAGTTGAATCTGACATGGAGTGCACTGATGCACAGCCACAGCCAGACTACTATGCTGGTCCTTTGACTCAGACCACAACATTGCCCTCGCAGGGTGCTGATCAAGAATCAGACCCTGATGAGACTATGTTGCCCCATCACGAACGCTATACCACCGACCGACACGGTGACACAGACGAAGTTGCACACGAGCTACAAGAAGAGGTAATAGATGACCCAGTTCTTGACCCCGATTGGCAGCCATTGGGGGAACAGGGTGCAGGCGGCAGCAGTTCTGAAGCGGAGGAGGAGGGGCCGCAGCAGGCATCAACATCGCAACAGGTTCCATCTGCCGGGCCCGTATCTTGCCCAAAACGCGTGGCAAAGCTAAAACCTGTTGGAGGACAGCGTGGCCATCCGGTTAAAGCTCAGTCTGCAATGCCTGAAAAGGTATCCGATGCTAGAAAGAGTGCAGTCTGGCATTTTTTTAAACATCATCCAATTGATCAGCGCAAAGTCATCTGTCAAAAATGTTCAACTACCTTAAGCAGAGGACAGAATCTGAAAAGTCTCAATACAAGTTGCATGCATAGACATTTAACCACCATGCATTTGCAAGCCTGGACTAACTACCAAACGTCCCTTAAGGTTGTAGCACCCTCGGCCAATGAAGCTAGTCAGCAACGCAACATCCCTTCCGGCAGTGTAGGGCCACCATTTTCCGCACCACCTGCAGTATCTGTGCAGGTTTCTTTGCCAGGCCAAAGCCGTCAGGGAATCACCAGTTTCGTAGTAGGAAACACTGCATCTAGGGCACCGGTGGCAACAATACCATCTCCCACCGTCTCTCAGTCTGCCATGTCCACCGGCACCCCCGCTAGTTCCACGATCTCCAGCTCTCCAGTCCAGCTCACCCTACATGAGACTATGGTTAGAAAAAGGAAGTACTTAGCCTCGCATCCGCGTACACAGGGTTTGAACGCACACATAGCTAGACTAATCTCGTTAGAGATGATGCCCTACCGGTTAGTTGAAAGCGAAGCTTTCAAAGCCCTGATGGACTACGCTGTACCACGCTACGAGCTACCCAGTCGACACTTTTTTTCCAGAAAAGCCATCCCAGCCCTCCACCAGCATGTTAAAGAGCGCATCGTCCATGCACTCAGGCAATCTGTGAGCACAAAGGTGCACCTGACAACAGATGCATGGACCAGTAGGCATGGCCAGGGACGTTACGTGTCCATCACGGCACACTGGGTAAATGTGGTGGATGCAGGGTCCACAGGGGACAGCAAGTTTGGGACAGTTCTGCCTAGCCCACGGTCTAGGAAACAATTGGCTGTAGCCGTTCGCACCCCCTCCTCCTCCTGCAGAAGCGAGAGCTCGTCCACAGACCGCAGTCGCACAACCACTCCATCCGCAGCTGCCACTGTTGCACACCAGGTCTCCCATTATGGGGCAGCTACTGGCAAACGTCAGCAGGCTGTATTGGCTATGAAGTGTTTGGGCGACAACAGACACACCGCGGAAGTTCTGTCCGAGTTCTTGCAGAAAGAAACGCAGTCGTGGCTGGGCACTGTAGATCTTGAGGCAGGCAAGGTAGTGAGTGATAACGGAAGGAATTTCATGGCTGCCATCTCCCTTTCCCAACTGAAACACATTCCTTGCCTGGCTCACACCTTAAACCTGGTGGTGCAGTGCTTCCTGAAAAGTTATCCGGGGTTATCCGACCTGCTCCTCAAAGTGCGTGGACTTTGCTCACATATCCGCCATTCGCCCGTACACTTCAGCCGTATGCAGACCTATCAGCGTTCTTTGAACCTTCCCCAGCATCGCCTAATCATAGACGTTGCAACAAGGTGGAACTCAACACTGCACATGCTTCAGAGACTGTGTGAACAGAGGCGGGCTGTTATGTTTTTGTGGGAGGATACACATACACGGGCAGGCAGTAGGATGGCAGACATGGAGTTGTCAGGTGTGCAGTGGTCGAAGATTCAAGACATGTGTCAAGTCCTTCAGTGTTTTGAGGAATGCACACGGCTGGTTAGTGCAGACAACGCCATAATAAGCATGAGCATCCCCCTAATGCGTCTGCTGATGCAAAGTTTAACGCACATAAAGGATCAGGCGTCTGCAGCTGAGGAAGAGGAAAGCCTTGATGACAGTCAGCCATTGTCTGGCCAGGGCAGTGTACAGGACGAGGTAGCGGGCGAAGAGGAGGAGGAGGACGAGGAGGATGATAGGGATGATTATATTTTTAATGAGGAAGCTTTTCCGGGGCCACTGGAAATTGGTGGCGCGGCAAGGCCGGGTTCTGGTTTTTTGAGGGACACAAGTGACGTGGATTTGCCTGAAACTGCCCCTCAACCAAGCACAACCGCAGATTTGAGAACTGGAACTTTGGCCCACATGGCGGATTATGCCTTACGTATCCTCAAAAGGGACACACGCATAACTAAAATGATGAATGATGACGATTACTGGTTGGCCTGCCTCCTTGATCCTCGCTATAAAGGCAAATTGCAAAATATAATGCCACATGAGAACTTGGAACTAATATTAGCAACCAAACAATCAACTCTTGTTGACACTTTGCTTCTGGCATTCCCTGCACACAGCGCCCGTGATCGTTCTCACACGAGCTGCAGGGGCCAGCAGACCAGAGGAGTTAGAGGGGCAGAAATCAGAAGTGGCGTTGGCCAGAGGGGTTTTCTGACCAGGTTGTGGAGTGATTTTGCTATGACCGCAGACAGGACAGGTACTGCAGCATCAATTCAAAGTGACAGGAGACAACATTTGTCCAGTATGGTTACAAACTATTTTTCATCCCTTATCGATGTTCTCCCTCAACCGTCATTCCCATTTGATTACTGGGCATCAAAATTAGACACCTGGCCAGAATTGGCAGAATATGCATTGCAGGAGCTTGCTTGCCCGGCAGCTAGTGTCCTATCAGAAAGAGTATTCAGTGCTGCAGGTTCAATACTAACAGAAAAAAGGACTCGTCTGGCTACCCAAAATGTAGATGATCTAACCTTCATTAAAATGAACCACAACTGGATTTCGAAATCTTTTGCCCCACCTTGCCCGGCTGACACCTAGCTTTCCTATGAAAAGGTCTTGCCTGTGGACTATTCTGAATGCCTTTTCCAATCTCGTAATTTTCTGCACCTGATTGGCCATTTAGTGAGGTGTAAACATGTCGTATGCTGGACAAACTCCCCACACGGGGCCGTGGTATCGACACTTGGCGACAGCACCCGTGAGAGTGCAGTTTGTCTGAAGAGGTGGGTGAGCCCGCTTTTGGTCGACGGCACTGCCACTGGGTCCCTCCTAGTACAATAAAGTGTCTCTGGCGGTGGTGGTGCGCACCCAACGTCAGACACACCGTTGTAATATGAGGGGCCCTGGGCCTGTACCGCCGGCCACAAGACAGTTTCCCCCCACCCCAGCTCAAACAGTGCTCTACCACTTGCAAAATTATCTCACAGCTCCACCAATGTTTAGTCTATGCGCTGACATCCTTCAATGCCTGCCACTGACAATACCATTGTATTGACATTTTTGTTATGTTAGGCCTTCGATGCCTGTCTTTGGTCACTCCTTCCACTAGGCCTCCACTGACCACACCACTGCTGCCCGTGTACCCCTGTAACCAATTTAAAATTGCCTACAGCCATGTGTTATTATTTTAGGCCTTCGATGCCTGTCTGTGGTCACTCCTTCCACTAGGCCTCCACTGACCACACCACTGCTGCCCGTGTACCCCTGTAACCAATTTAAAATTGCCTACAGCCATGTGTTATTATTTTAGGCCTTCGATGCCTGTCTGCGGTGACTCCTTCCACTAGGCCTCCACTGACCACACCACTGCTGCCCGTGTACCCCTGGAACCAATTTAAAATTGCCTACAGCCATGTGTTATTATTTTAGGCCTTCGATGCCTGTCTGCGGTCACTCCTTCCACTAGGCCTCCACTGACCACACCACTGCTGCCCGTGTACCCCTGTAACCAATTTAAAATTGCCTACAGCCATGTGTTATTATTTTAGGCCTTCGATGCCTGTCTGTGGTCACTCCTTCCACTAGGCCTCCACTGACCACACCACTGCTGCCCGTGTACCCCTGGAACCAATTTAAAATTGCCTACAGCCATGTGTTATTATTTTAGGCCTTCGATGCCTGTCTGCGGTCACTCCTTCCACTAGGCCTCCACTGACCACACCACTGCTGCCCGTGTACCCCTGGAACCAACATCAGAAAATATAAAAATAAGTATTTTGCATATAAAAAAGAAAATACTGGAGAGATATCAAATGCAGACATTTTAACATTAAAAACAAACACATACAACAAAAATCTTGTACAGTACTAAAAATGGCCACCAGCTACAATAACTTTCTCCTGCAAGTAGTTAACTGAATGGTTTTTTCAATTTTAAACACAGATATGGCATCCACCGAGTGTTGTCCTGTCGCGTCTTCTTTATATTATTGCCAAGAAGATGCAAAACAATGAAAATAATAAAATCATTATTTACCAAAAAAATAGAGTAAGTCAAAACCACATTGCAAATAAACATTCATTACAAATAAAGAAGCAGGGCGCGTCCGAGGGTGAGTATATACCTAATAAGAATATAATCACCCTCGGACGCGCCCTGCTTCTTTCCGACAGCCTTCCTTCCTAAGAATCAGCCCTTCCGTGGTGTAGAGAGAGGGTTTGTTACACTCCAAGGTGTTCCCCAGGTTGCCTTTCCTGAGCTTCGATCTTCCGGCTCTCGTTTAGTAGTTGTTGGAAACTACGCTACATTGGGCCTACAAATTGGGTATGGGGTGTAGAGAGATGGTGTGTTCCACTCCAAGGTGTTCCCCAGGTTGCCTTTCCTGAGCTTCGATCTTCCGGCTCTCGTTTAGTAGTTGTTGGAAACTACGCTGCATTAGGCCTACAAATTGGGTATGGGGTGTAGAGAGATGGTGTGTTCCACTGTAGAGAGATGGTGTGTTCCACTCCAAGGTGTTCCCCAGGTTTCCTCTCCATTGCTTCGATCTTCCGGCTCTCGTTTAGTAGTTGTTGGAAACTACGCTGCATTAGGCCTACAAATTGGGTATGGGGTGTAGAGAGATGGTGTGTTACACTCCAAGGTGTTCCCCAGGTTTCCTCTCCATTGCTTCGATCTTCCGGCTCTCGTTTAGTAGTTGTTGGAAACTACGCTGCATTAGGCCTACAAATTGGGTATGGGGTGTAGAGAGATGGTGTGTTCCACTGTAGAGAGATGGTGTGTTCCACTCCAAGGTGTTCCCCAGGTTTCCTCTCCATTGCTTCGATCTTCCGGCTCTCGTTTAGTAGTTGTTGGAAACTACACCCCATACCCAATTTGTAGGCCTAATGCAGCGTAGAGAGAGGGTGTGTTACACTCCAAGGTGTTCCCCAGGTTTCCTCTCCATTGCTTCGATCTTCCGGCTCTCGTTTAGTAGTTGTTGGAAACTACGCTGCATTGGGCCTACAAATTGGGTATGGGGTGTAGAGAGATGGTGTGTTCCACTCCAAGGTGTTCTCCAGGTTGCCTTTCCTGAGCTTCGATCTTCCGGCTCTCGTTTAGTAGTTGTTGGAAACTACGCTGCATTAGGCCTACAAATTGGGTATGGGGTGTAGAGAGATGGTGTGTTACACTCCAAGGTGTTCCCCAGGTTTCCTCTCCATTGCTTCGATCTTCCGGCTCTCGTTTAGTAGTTGTTGGAAACTACGCTGCATTGGGCCTACAAATTGGGTATGGGGTGTAGAGAGATGGTGTGTTCCACTCCAAGGTGTTCTCCAGGTTGCCTTTCCTGAGCTTCGATCTTCCGGCTCTCGTTTAGTAGTTGTTGGAAACTACGCTGCATTAGGCCTACAAATTGGGTATGGGGTGTAGAGAAATGGTGTGTTACACTCCAAGGTGTTCCCCAGGTTTCCTCTCCATTGCTTCGATCTTCCGGCTCTCGTTTAGTAGTTGTTGGAAACTACGCTGCATTGGGCCTACAAATTGGGTATGGGGTGTAGAGAGATGGTGTGTTCCACTCCAAGGTGTTCTCCAGGTTGCCTTTCCTGAGCTTCGATCTTCCGGCTCTCATTTAGTAGTTGTTGGAAACTACGCTGCATTAGGCCTACAAATTGGGTATGGGGTGTAGAGAGATGGTGTGTTCCACTGTAGAGAGATGGTGTGTTCCACTCCAAGGTGTTCCCCAGGTTTCCTCGCCAATGCTTCGATCATCATGCTCTCGTTTAGTAGTTGTTGGAAACTACGCTGCATTAGGCCTACAAATTGGGTATGGGGTGTAGAGAGATGGTGTGTTCCACTCCAAGGTGTTCTCCAGGTTGCCTTTCCTGAGCTTCGATCTTCCGGCTCTCATTTAGTAGTTGTTGGAAACTACGCTGCATTAGGCCTACAAATTGGGTATGGGGTGTAGAGAGATGGTGTGTTCCACTGTAGAGAGATGGTGTGTTCCACTCCAAGGTGTTCCCCAGGTTTCCTCGCCAATGCTTCGATCATCATGCTCTCGTTTAGTAGTTGTTGGAAACTACGCTGCATTAGGCCTACAAATTGGGTATGGGGTGTAGAGAGATGGTGTGTTCCACTCCAAGGTGTTCTCCAGGTTGCCTTTCCTGAACTTCTATCTTCAGGCTCTCATTAAATTGTGGTTAAACGGAACAACTGCATTTGGCGTACTAGTTGGTTTGGGGCCTACTATCGGTGTCTGCCGCTCCTTGCTGTTCTCCTGGTTTCCTGTCCTGAAATTCCGTTTTCAGGCGCTCGTTAAGTAGTTGTTAATGTTAGACTGCATTTGGCCTACTAGTTGGGTTGGGGCCTACTATCGGTGTCTGCCACTCCTTGCTGTTCTCCTCCACTGAACAAAGCTGTGCCGCCTGTTTACTACTGTTGCCAATTTTGAACTGCATTTCGACTACTTACTGATTTGGGCCTACTCTCTGTGTCAGCCTCTCATTCCAGTTGTCCTCCACTGCAATGCCCCCTGATTAGTCCTGTGTTACCAATTTTGAACTGCATTTAGCCCACTTTATTCTTTGGGCCTATATCTGTGTTTCCTCCTCATCCTGCCCATTGCCCAGCCAGTGATAGATGAGTCTGCTGGTACATTGACCCATAACGCAACATTTCCCATGCACGCTACACTGCAAGATTGTGACCCTGCTGAAAGTCAGGTCCCCCTTCCCGCATACCATACCACCTTACACGGGGACAAACAGGAAGGTGCAGATGAAAGTGCAGGTTCCTTCATCAGGTGGGGGGAGGAATACTAGTTGGTGACGTCACTGGCACAGGGCCTCTCATGGTACGCAAAAGTGTTGCTGCCGGTGGGAGGCGCCCCCGCCGTGCAAACACACCGCTGTACTTTGAGGGGCCCTGTGCCAGTGCCAATGCCAACGAGTGGGCCCCCCTGCTTGCTCAGGTTCACAGCACTTGCAAAGTTGAAATACTTACCTCTCCCTGCTCCACTGCCGTGACGTGGTCCAGATTTCCTGGGCCCACTAATTACTTGAACCAGCCCTACCCCCCACAACTTTAGCCAAATGACCCCCAATTTCAAATGCCTTCCAATTATTATAAGGTAAATTACGCTTGACAAGCTTCATTAAGAAGAATGGATGGTTTTGACATTAAAATGGGCACTCTAGGTGTTTTCCTTGCCCCCACTCACTGCCGACTATGCTGCCCCATTGACTTGCATTGGGTTTCGTGTTTCGGTCGATCCCGACTTTACGTCATAATCGGGCGATTTCACTCGACCCGACTTTTGAGATAGTCGGGTTTCGCGAAACCCGGCTCGACTCTAAAAAGGTCAAGGTCGCTCAACTCTAATTTGTATTATTCCTGACGGGTTTATGGAGTGAAAAAAGGTGAACACCTTCATTTTATTTAGAATTTTAGTTATAAATGTATTTGTCTATATTTGCCTCGTATTCACATGTAAAGCACCATGGAATAAATGGCGCTATAAAAAAATGAAGAATAATAATAATAAATATTTTTACCCTGTCTTCCTCATGTTTATTATACATATTTATTTTTTAAATTTAAGTTGTGTGATACCAATAAGGAGCAATTTAAATGTTCTATTTTAGGTCTGTTTTTCTAATATTGTCATAGATTTTGCGAATATTACATTTTGATATATGAAAATCAACATAGATGGGTAAGATGGGTTAATAGTATATCACAAAACAAGTTACCGTATATACTCGAGTATAAGCCGACCCGAGTATAAGCCGACCCCCCTAATTTTGCCACAAAAAACTGGGAAAACGTATTGACTCGAGTATAAGCCTAGGGTGGAAATGCAGCATTTACCGGTGAATTTCAAAAATAAAAATAGATCATTATTTCCCCATAGCTGTGCCATACAGTGCTCTGCACCGTTCATTGTGCCCCATAGATGTGCCATATACGGTGCTCTGCACCGTTCATTGTGCCCCATAGATGTGCCATATACGGTGCTCTGCACCGTTCACTGTGCCCCATAGATGTGCCATATACGGTGCTCTGCACCGTTCACTGTGCCCCATAGATGTGCCATATACGGTGCTCTGCACCGTTCACTGTGCCCCATAGATGTGCCATATACGGTGCTCTGCACCGTTCACTGTGCCCCATAGATGTGCCATATACGGTGCTCTGCACCATTCACTGTGCCCCGTAGATGTGCCATATACGGTGCTCTGCACCGTTCACTGTGCCCCATAGATGTGCCATATACGGTGCTCCGCACCGTTCACTGTGCCCCATAGATGTGCCATATACGGTGCCCTGCACCGTTCACTGTGCCCCATAGATGTGCCATATACGGTGCTCCGCACCGTTCACTGTGCCCCATAGATGTGCCATATACGGTGCCCTGCACCGTTCACTGTGCCCCATAGATGTGCCATATACGGTGCTCCGCACCGTTCACTGTGCCCCATAGATGTGCCATATACGGTGCCCTGCACCGTTCACTGTGCCCCATAGATGTGCCATATACGGTGCCCTGCACCGTTCACTGTGCCCCATAGATGTGCCATATACGGTGCTCTGCACCGTTCACTGTGCCCCATAGATGTGCCATATACGGTGCCCTGCACCGTTCACTGTGCCCCATAGATGTGCCATATACGGTGCCCTGCACCGTTCACTGTGCCCCATAGATGTGCCATATACGGTGCCCTGCACCGTTCACTGTGCCCCATAGATGTGCCATATACGGTGCCCTGCACCGTTCACTGTGCCCCATAGATGTGCCATATACGGTGCCCTGCACCGTTCACTGTGCCCCATAGATGTGCCATATACGGTGTTCTGCACCGTTCACTGTGCCCCATAGATGTGCCATATACGGTACTCTGCACCGTTCACTGTGCCCCATAGATGTGCCATATACAGTGCTCTGCACCGTTCACTGTGCCCCATAGATGTGCCATATACGGTGCTCTGCACCGTTCATTGTGCCCCATAGCTGTGCCATATACGGTGCTCTGCACCGTTCACTGTGCCCCATAGATGCTCCACATAAATCTCTGCCGCCGCTGCTGCTGCAATAAAAAAAAAAAACACATACTCGCCTCCCTTGATTGCATCTCGTTCCGGCGCCTCCATCTTCCCGGCGTCTCTGCTCTGACTGATCAGGCAGAGGGCGCCGCGCACACTATATGCGTCATCGCGCCCTCTGCCTGAACAGTCAGAGCGCAGACGCCGGCAAGATGGAGGCGCCGGCCGGGAAGATGGAGCGACGCTCGGCGGCTGGAACGAGGACAGGTGAATATGCTATACTTACCTAGTCCTGGCGATCCTCGCGCTGTCCCTCTGCCTGGTCTTCGGTGCCGCAGCTTCTTTCTCTATCAGCGGTCACCGGCACCGCTGATTAGAGGAATGAATAGGCGGCTCCACCCCTATGGGAGGTGGAGCCGCTTATTCATTTCTGTAATGAGCGGTCCCACGTGACTGCTGAAGAGGGGAAGAAGCTGCAGCACAGAAGACCGTGGGACGGCAGGGACAGCGCGAGGATCGCTGGGACTAGGTAAGTATGCCTCAGCGCCCTCACCCCCTCACCCGCCAACCCTGCCACCCACCTTGACTCGAGTATAAGCAGAGAGGGGCACTTTCAGCCCAAAATTTTGGGCTGAAAATCTCGGCTTACACTCGAGTATATACGGTATGTATTGATTTATAATGGCTATTTAACAAGTGTATCCAGTTTTGTGCAGTCATTACTCTTTCATATACCTACAATCCAAGTTTAAACATAGATAGAAGATACATTCACTAAATGGGTAGGATGATAGAAATGAATCTTGGGTAGAAAAGACAATACCAGAAACAACACAATCAGCTCATTCTATTTTCTCTTGGGTGGGTTCCATATTTTCTAGTAAAGCAAATTACAGGTACAGTGTCCTACACAAATTAATTAATGTCAACTTATCAAAAAAACATGTGGCGTTCTTACTATCATTTCTGGTGAAATAATTATTAGTGATGACATTCATTTCGACATAACTTATTGCATGTTTATTGATTATGAAAGGAGATGGCTAAGGTCTGCCACACAAACACTATCAGAACTTACAACAGTATTTTCCAGCAATAATTTTTACCTCTTGATAATTGTTGTTTTTAAAATATCTTTATGTCAGAAGTGATTTTTTTTGTTTAATAGAGAGGTACCGCAATGGGGTCTAATGTAAAGGCTAACCTACAACTTCAGCTGAATTCTGAGTTTTTTGTGATATATAGATAATATTTTACTCAGTGATGGGCTCCACCGAAGAAGTCAATGAACTCCATACTTACATCATTCATATAGACCCTAAGATGAAATTAAGTTTCGTTTCTGTTTCTCATTCCATCAAGTTTTTAAATATAACTTAGGTAAAGTACAATTTTGTTAAACTTACTGGAATAAAAACCACTAAGTTTTGAGAAAATGTTTATCCCTGCGGTCTGATTCTTTGAGGAAGAAAATAGTTATTAGGGTACCGTCACACTATACCATTTCGATCGCTACGACGGTACGATTCGTGACGTTCCAGCGATATCATTACGATATCGCTGTGTCTGACACGCAGCAGCGACCAGGGATCCTGCTGAGAATCGTACGTCGTAGCAGATCGTATGGAACTTTGTTTCATCGCTGGATCTCCCGCTGTCATCGCTAGATCGGTGTGTGTGACACCGATCTAGCGATGCGATCCAGCGATGCGTTCGCTTGTAACCAGGGTAAACATCGGGTAACTAAGCGCAGGACCGCGCTTAGTTACCCGATGTTTACCCTGGTTACAAGCGTAAAACTAAAAAAAAACAAACAGCACATACTTACATTCTGGTGTCCGTCAGGTCCCTTGCCGTCTCTGCTTCCAGCACTGTGACTGCCGGCCGTAAAGTGAAAGCAGAGCACAGCGGCTGTGCTTTCACTTTCACTTTACGGCCGGCAGTCACAGTGCGGGAAGCAGAGACTGCAAGGGACGTGACGGACATCAGAATGTAAGTATGTGCTGTTTGTTTTTTTTTAGTTTTACACTTGTAACCAGGGTAAACATCGGGTAACTAAGCGCGGTCCTGCGCTTAGTTACCCGATGTTTACCCTGGTTACCCGGGGACCTCTGCATCGTTGGTCGCTGGAGAGCTGTCTGTGTGACAGCTCCCCAGCGACCACACTACGATTTACCTACGATCACGGCCAGGTCATATCGCTGGTCGTGATCGTAGGTAAATCGTATAGTGTGACGGTACCCTTAGTCTTTGCGGTTACCAGAAATGACATGAGTTTTGATAAGCTCAAACTCAATGTCTACAAAATTCTAAGTTCTAATTAACTTTATTTCTATTTCATATCTATTTACACACTCATGTGTATCTTGACAAGGAATCAGGATACCTTCATTTACATTAGTGATCACATTTTGTTGAGTTGGACTAGGATTACAAAATATAAATGGGAATCTTAATTTTATTTGTATGCATTTCATTTCATGTGGCTTTCTATACAATTAACCCTGTCATTTACATAAGAAATGTTCTGTGTTCACAGTTGGCTTATGTGGTCATTGCAAGGCTCCACAGAAGTGTCACCTTTGCAGTCTATTGTATCTCATGAATAGTTCCATTCACTATTATTCAATTGAACAAATAGTTTTATCACAGGACATACACCCAAAACCAGACAGATTTCTTTCACCTCTTAGTGAGCCTCTTAGGGTACCATCACACTAAGCGACGCTGCAGCGATACCGACAACGATGTCGATCACTGCAGCGTCGATGATCCCGAGGTCCCCGGTAACCAGGGTAAACATCGGGTTACAAAGCGCAGGGCCGCGCTTAGTAACCCGATGTTTACCATGGTTACCAGCGTAAACGTTAAAAAAACAAACACTACATACTTACCTTCAGCTGTCTGTCCTCCGGCGCTCTGCTTTCCTCTGCACTGTCAGCGCCAGTCAGCCGGAAAGCAGAGCGGTGACGTCACTGCTCTGCTTTCCGGCTGGCCGGCGCTGACACAGGATGCAGGAGGAGTGCAGAGAAGCACAGCGCCGGGGACAGACAGCTGAAGGTAAGTATGTAGTGTTTGTTTTTTTAACGTTTACGCTGGTAACCAGGGTAAACATCGGGTTACTAAGCGCGGCCCTGCGCTTAGTAACCCGATGTTTACCCTGGTTACCAGTGAAGACATCGCTGAATCGGCATCACACACGCCGATCCAGCGATGTCAGCGGGAGATCCAGCGACGAAATAAAGTTTCAGACGATCTGCTATGACGTACGATTCTCAGCGGGGTCCCTGATCGCAGGAGCGTGTCAGACACAGCGAGATCGTAACGATATTGCTGGAACGACACGGATCGTGCCGTCCTAGCTATCAAAATGCCACTGTGTGACGGTACCCTTAAGGTACCTTTACACTAAACGATTTACCAATGATCACGACCAGCGATACGACCTGGCGGTGATCGTTGGTAAGTCGTTGTGTGGTCGCTGGGGAGCTGTCACACAGGCAGCTCTCTCCAGCGACCAACGATCAGGGGAAAGACTTCGGCATCGTTGAAACCGTCTTCATCGATGCCAAAGTCCCCGGGTAACCAGGGTAAACATCGGGTTACTAAGTGCAGGGCCGCGCTTAGTAACCCGATATTTACCCTGGTTACCATTGTAAAAGTAAAAAAAAAAAAAAACACTACATACTCACATTCTGATGTCTGTCACGTCCCCTGGCGTCCACAGGGTTAAAACTGCTTTCGGCAGGAGCGCTGCTAATGCACGCGCTGCTGCCGAGAAGCTTCCCTGCACTGTGTCAGCGCCGGCAGTAACAGCGGTGACGTCACCGCTGTGCTCTGCTTTACGGCCGGCGCTGACAGTCAATGCAGGGAAGCTCTTGGCCGGAGCGCGTGAATTAGCAGCGCTCTTGCCGAAAGCAGTTTTAACCCTGTGGACGCTGGGGGACGTGACAGACATCAAAATGTAAGTATGTCGTGTTTTTTTTTTTTTTTTACTTTTACAATGGTAACCAGGGTAAATATCGGGTTATTAAGCGCAGCCCTGCACTTGTAACCAGGGTAAATATGGGGTTACTAAGTGAACACATCGCTGGATCGGCGTCACACACGCCGATCCAGTGATGACAGCGGGTGATCAGCGACCAGAAAAAGGTCATGATCATTCCCCAGCGACCAACGATCTCCCAGCAGGGGCCTGATCGTTGGTCGCTGTTACACATAACGAGATAGTTAGCGGGATCGTTGCTACGTCACAAAGTGTGACGTTGCAACGATATCGTTGTGTGGAGGTACCTTAAGTGAAGGAGACAATATTAACCCTAATGACCAGACCACTTTTTTTTTTTTTTTTTTTTTAAATCAGACCAGTGTCACTTCATGTTGTGACAACTCTGGAACACTAACGTATATCAGTGATTCTGAGATTATTTTTTATGACACTTTGTATTTTATGTTAGTGGGAAGTTAAGATCGATATGTTTTGCTTTTAATTGTGATAAAAAAAAAAATCAAAATTCTTGTGAAAATTTGTGTAAAAGTAGCAATTTTCAAACTTTCAATCTTTTATATCCTTAAAGTAAAAAAGAAGAATATGTGGCACTCACCCAGAAAAGCTGCTGAATTAAAGTCCTTTATTCATGATGCGATAAAACGGAACACTTTTGGAGAGGCGGCTGGGATCGGGAGATGGTGCTAGGAGGAGGAGAGGTGGACGACGATCGTTTCGCGCAGATGCGCTTCAACGGGTCCAGTTTCAAACGATCTGCTACGACGTACGATTCTCAGCGGGGTCCCTGATCGCAGGAGCGTGTCAGACACAGCGAGATCGTAACGATATCGCTCGAACGTCACGAATCGTGCCGTCGTAGCGATCAAAATTGCACTGTGTGACTGTACCCTCAGTTAAGAGACCCAGGACAAATTAATTGTGTTAGAAATGAAATAGATTCAAAGTAAGTTGAAGATCCCCATATAAATGTTATAATCCTTGTCCAAACTCAACTTATGATGGTGTCCGGTCTCTTCCTTGACAAATGTATATGATATAGGTGGGTAAATATATATGAAATAAAAAAAAGGTAAATAGTTAGAATTGTGTTGAGATTTATTTAGAACTGGTTAGAAGTCATGTCAAGTCTGGTAACGGTAAAGAATCCAATGATGAGAAATTTCTACTTCAAAATGAACAGACCACAGGGATAAAAATTGAAAAAACTCAGTAATGTCAGCTATTGCAAAAGTAAAGATTATTCTGGTCAGGAAACTTGTCATAAATCAGGTATTTATCCTATTGTCACTAATCAATACAGTTACATCTAAAAACAGGCTGGAATTAGGGACAGAAGTCAGAGCTAATTTTACCTTGAACTATTCAAATGAGATAAGTATGAAACACATTAAATTCTTCAAAGAAACTCGTCAATATGAGGAAAATGTTATCTACATCCCACAACAAACTCAGAACTCAAATGAAATTGTGGGTTAGCCACTAAATTGGACCCCTTGGCGGTACCCTTTATTAAAAAAAAATTACTGCTTAACATAAAAAAATTTTCATAATATATATTAAGACAGGCAAAAGCATTTTGTTGGGAAATACTGCAGTAAGTTCTGGTAATGCATGTGCTGGAGACCTCAGTAAACCCCTTTCATAATCAATTAATGCGCATTGAGATAGTATGTCATTATCAAGAATGATTACACAGAGATCATACAAAGAAAGAAAGATGTGTGAGGAGAAGAGGAACTTTTATCTGCAACCAAAGACACATTTCTTGTACTGTCAGTCTGCACTGTGCATGAGAATCTTTTATGTTTGTTTTTGACAACTGATAGAAGCAAATTATTATTATGTGAAGTTTTGAAGATATTTGGAATTATTTTACATTTTTTATATCTATCTATACATTTTTCTAATAGCTCCTCTGATGAATAAATCCCCTAAATACCGATGCACGATAGCGAGAAATACAAATTAATTATATTAGTTTTGGACATTTATACACAGGTAAATGATTACTTAGTAAATAGTCAGCAGGAAAGCTAAATGTGTGAAATGATAAAATATCAGATACATAATAGATAAATAGATAAATGTATATCCAGACATATGACCATGGGGAGAGATTTGGAGGGAAGCTCTTTTCTGAGGAGTTTTGTGTGAGTTCTTCACCTACTGAATAGACTTTTGTTATGTAAATCAGATTTACTCTACCTGACACCCAAGATAGTGAAGACATTGACAGGAAATCCATGACCCCTCCCCAGTCTGATATAAATTGGGGTCTTTGCTCTTCCCTCATACATTCTCCTGGAGAAGACCCTTCTGAAATCTTCTGCCATACATCTATCATTGGGAGGAATAGAAAATGGAGAAATCATCAAGACCAGAATCTGTCTCCTCTGACTGCACCACTAACATAGAGGAAACAGAAGTGATTGTATCAGTGGGAAATCCTCATACAACAGGGATGGAGGTCGCCGAATACTTGAGCTGCTTCTGCACCGTGCTGAAAGGTCCAACCAAGATCCGAAATTGTTTTGGCTTTTGGACCGGCAACTGGTCTTTCATGGTCAGGCTGAGAGAAGACCCGTCCTTCTCTGATGGTGGTCTCCTGCATCTACCAGAAAGATGCACATTAGGAAACTCAGAAGCAATAATTTCATATTCAGACCCGTCAATGAGCAATAATAGAAAGATGATGGTGGAACATGAGGAAGGAATCATATCACGTCTCTGCTGCCACTGCCTTCAGCAAAGCAATATTTTCATGGACTATTCTACTCACCTCAAGGAAATCCAAGACCGGATATTTAAGAACGCCGAGATACATCAGAGAAAAAGTAACAGGTAAGAGGACAATGCGCTCCACCATTCATTACCAGGGTCTCCAGATATCATATCTGTTCTCGGGACAAATGGTAAAGAGTTATAACCAACTTGAGGTTAACTTATTTATTGTTATTTTTTTTTGCAAGTTCAAATCTTATAATCTACTGCACAAAATATGAGCCAGCATTTATCGGGATGAGTTTAGGGCTGAATATATTTTAAAACTTATCATTATTGATGCCAATGATATCTAAAACATGGCCATTTCCGAAAAAACTCAGATTATTCCAGTTTATTTTATAAAAAGAGGTACATTCA
Organism: Ranitomeya imitator; assembly: GCF_032444005.1. Taxonomy (NCBI): domain Eukaryota; kingdom Metazoa; phylum Chordata; class Amphibia; order Anura; family Dendrobatidae; genus Ranitomeya; species Ranitomeya imitator. The sequence goes on along the minus strand of NC_091291.1, from coordinate 19,692,467 downwards.
GCAGAGTTTTGCCTATTGCTGCATTTTATAGTGGTGTAATATCTATATTTTATCCTCCATTTCCCACAGATGAAATCATTTCTTTGCTGATGGAGATGACAGAAGAACCGGAGGCAACAGAATTTTGAAAAGAATTCTGGATCCAATCTGTATGAACTCTCTCTGACCGTTTCCCCCAAAGCATCTAATTTATGAACATATCGGCACCTGGACTTAGTACCATGAGATGAAACTGAAGACACTTAAATCCTCTGTATATATTGATCATTTTCCCAAACTTGTTATTTCAATAAATCTTGAATGTAATTCAAATGTTTTTCTTCCTTGTGTCATCTTTATATTCATCTAAAAGGGAAAAGATGTTCTCAATGCAATGTCCTGTTTCCCCAAACCTGTGTCTCTTAGGTTTAAAATTGATGTTCTTGTGTTTCCGGGGTATAATTGACTTTGGGTGCAGTGATGGGGGCACAAATGCTCCCATTTAATTATGTGTATACTTTTTACAACAATAAAACAAATAATTAGTTTTTTATCTCACACATGCTTGCAACTATATCATGTACCATATTTTTCAGATTAGAAGGCGCACTCTTGTTCCCCCAAATTTTGGGTGAAGAGGGGGGTGCGTCTTATAATCCGAATCTGTTTGCTGTGCTGTAGAGGAGGGGGGCGGCTCTGAAGTGGTGTCAGGGGGTTGGAGTGGTCTGGCTGCAGCAGGAGGTCCTGTGCTCCCGCTCATTAGCCTCATGTAATATTCAGTGCACCCGCTGTCCATCACCTCAGTGCTGAAGCCGCTCAGAGTTGCTGGACAGGGGAACAGTGCAGATTACATGTGCCTGCACTCCCCCTCCTCCCATCATGAATATGACCCCTGCAGGCACACATATAGCCCCCCAGTCACTACACTGTGTGTGCCTGCAGGGGGCATGTAGTGACTGGGGGGCTATATGTGTGCCTGAAGGGGGCTATGCGTGTGTCTGCAGGGGGCATGTAGTGACTGGGGGACTGTGTGTGTGATTTCAGGTTGCATGTAGTGACTGGGGGCTATGTGCGTGCCTGCAGGGGGGCTTATAGTGACGGGGGCCATATCCAGGAGGACATGCCAGCCAGCAGCACAGGGGGCAATGTACCATGGACTAGGGTTTTTGCTGAGTCATATTCGTGTTTTTCGACATACTAACTTGTTGTGGTAGAACTGGGGAGACCTCCATGCAGGGATCCAATTCAAAACAAGGCAGAAAAGGCCTGAAAATGCAAGAACACCAACAGATAATCCCACAAAGTAATTGTCCTGTACCCAAAATGTCATTGTGTTATTACTCTCTACTCCAAGTGTCATTGTGTCATTCTGGGTACAGGATAGTGACGCTCACACTTTAATACTGGAAAATGAAACAGAGTCTCAGGCTGTTATTATCCTGAACCACAATTGTCAGTATTTCAGTTTACTGCATCTCCAAGTGTTGGGTTTCTCATCCTGTAACCTAAGTTCTCTATTAAAGCCTTTAACCCCTTCCCGACCTGTGACCAATCCAGCCATGGCCGATGCTGCAATATCATCGGCCATGGCTGGAGATTGCGATTTATTTTTCCACATGGGGGTCTAGTTTCCAAAATGGGGTCACTTGTGGGGGGTTTCTACTGTTTAGGTACATCAGGGGCTCTGCAAACGCAACGTGACACCTGGCAGACCATTAAATCAAAGTCTGCATTTCAAAACGTCACTACTTCCCTTCCGAGCCCTGCCATGTGCCCAAATAGTGGATTACCCCCACATATGGTACCCGTGTACTCAGGACAAACTGGACAACAACTTTTGGAGTCCAATTTTTCCTATTAACCTTGTGAAATAAAAAATTGCAGTGTCCACTAACGATTGGAGCAAATTTTTCATTCAAATAGTCGAATGGCGCTCCTTCCCTTCCGAGCCCTGTCATGCGCCCAAACAGTGGTTCCTCCACATATAGGATGTCGGCGTACTCAGGACATATTGGACAACAACTTTCAGGGTCCAGTTTCTCCTTTTACCCTGGGTAAAATAAAAAAAATTGTTGCTAAAATATTTTTGTGACTAAGAAGTTAAATGTTTATTTTTTCCTTCCATGTTGCTTCTGCTGCTGTAAAATACCTGAATGGTTAATAGACTTCTTGAATGTGGTTTTGTGCACCTTGAGGGGTGCAGTTTTTAGAATGGTGTCAGTTTGGAGCATTTTCAGCCATATAGACCCCTCAAACTGACTTCAAATGTGAGGTGGTCCCTAAAAAAAATGGTTTTGTAAATTTTGCTGTAAAAATTAGAAATCGGTCAAATTTTAACCCTTATAACTTCCTAGCAAAAAAAAAAGTGTTGTTTCCAAAATTGTGCTGATGTAAAGTATACATGTGGGAAATGTTATTTATTAACTATTTTGTGTCACATAGCTCTGGTTTAACAGAATAAAAATTCAAAATTTGAAAATTGTGAAATTTTCTAAACGTTTGCCAAATTTACTACTAGCATAAAGTCCAATATGTCACAAAAAACAATCTCAGAATCGCTACGATCCGTTGAAGCGTTCCTGAGTTATTACCTCATAAAGGGACACTGGTCAGAACTGCAAAAAAATGGCCAGGTCATTAAGGTCAAAATAGGTTGTCATGAAGGGGTTAATTTTTCATAAATCTATTAAGACAGGAAGATATAAAAAAGGTAAAAGACAGGCCAGTTACACAGTATAGATAGATGAACAGATATAATGTTAATACATAAATCAATACATCAGAATGATGAAGAAAAACATTAACTAAATAACATTATATTTCTCTATCTAAAATTTAAGCTGCAAATGTAAAACTTTTTTGTCTTAATTAAGCTTTCAAGATACCAGTAAGTTGTGGCTATATTGATCTTTAATAAATTTATTACTAGAATTGAATAATAAAGGATGCACTGTTATGGACAATTTCATTAGATCAATTGGATAATAAGACTCAGACTCAAAAGTGCGACCTCTGCAGTGGCTTTAATAATCAGAAAATTATAGGTTTCATAATCCTTGGACAAACTCAACTAACTTTGATCAATGTATGTTAGGTGTCAAGTTCCTGCCGCTGCACAGGGGGAACCTCGAACCATGTCCTCTGCTGTCTCCCATTCTTCCCCAGCTGCAGAGGAGCCTGCTCAGCAGAGACATCAGTCCCAGCGTCTTGCTCAAGCTGGTGCTGAGTGTCTGGTTACTGATGCCATCACAGGTTCTGGTATTATAACCAGCATTAATCTGCCGCGAGCTGATGCTCCAGGGACTAAAGCTTTAGTCACACTAAACGACTTACCAACGATCACGACCAGCGATACGACCTGGCCGTGATTGTTGGTAAGTCGTTGTGTGGTCGCTGGGGAGCTGTCACACAGACAGCTCTCTCCAGCAACCAACGATCAGAGGAACGACTTCGGCATCGTTGAAACTGTCTTCAACGATGCCGAGGTCCCCGGGTAACCAAGGTAAACATCGGGTTACTAAATGCAGGGCCGCGCTTAGTAACCCGATATTTACCCTGGTTACCATTGTAAAAGTAAAAAAAAAAAAAAAAACACCACTACTCATTCTGATGTCTGTCACGTCCCCCGCCAGCGTCCACAGGGTTAAAACTGCTTTCGGCAGGAGTGCTGCTAATGCACGCGCTGCTGCCAAGAGCTTCCCTGCACTGACTGTCAGCGCCGGCAGTAACAGCGTGTGCTCTGCTTTACGGCCGGCGCTGACAGTCAGTGCAGGGAAGCTCTCAGCCGGAGCGCGTGCATTAGCAGCGCTCCTGCCGAAAGCAGTTTTAACCCTGTGGATGCCAGGGGACGTGACAGACATCAGAATGTGAGTATGTACTGTATTTTCTTTTTTAACTTTTACAATGGTAACCAGGGTAAATATCTGGTTACTAAGCGCGGCCCTGTGCTTAGTAACCCGATATTTACCCTGGTTACAAGTGAACACATTGCTGCATCGGCGTCACACACATCGATCCAGCGATGACAGCGGGTGATCAGCGACCAAAAAAAGTCCTGATCATTCCCCAATGACCAACGATCTCCCAGCAGGGGCCTGATCGTTGGTCGCTGTCACACAAACTAGATAGTTAGCAGGATCGTTGCTACGTCACCAATAGCGTGACGTTGCAACGATATCGTTAACGATATCGTTATGTGTGACGGTACCTTAAGTCCTGCCTTGATTGGACTATGGGGGAAGTTCCTGGAAGGAAGCAGCTATAAAAGGCTCTCATGGAAGCTCGGCCATGCGTTAGTATAAATCCAAAATCGTGTATGTGTGGATGTATTCATGCAATCTGATGAAAGCTCCTCATTGATCCCTTCCCTAGCGTTGCTGACTGAGTGTGGGTGTTTGGAGCTAACCAGCACCAGATTGTGAAATTCAGCACAACAGTACTGTATCTACAGCAGCGTCCATCAGAGCGGTTCCATGAGCAAATAGTGCACTTTCCAGGCACAAGCTTAGGGTGGTCAGTGGCGTCCGACAGAACAGTGCTGTACACAGTGTGGTAAATCTTTGGTTAGTTTATCTCTGGCTTTGCAGTTACGGCGCCAAACGCTAGTGGGTCTAGAGCAGTATTTCCCAAACTCCAGTCCTCAGGGACCCCAACAGGTCATGTATATCCCAAAACAAGTTGTGTATTGATTTATAGCGGCTATTTAACAAGTTTGTCCAGTTTTGTGCAGTCATTACTATTTCATATACCTACAATCCAAGTTTAACTTTTAATTTGCATGCCGCGTGCATTATTATTAGATAGAAGATACATTCACTAAATGGGTAGGATGATCGATATGAATCTTGGGTAAAAAGGACAATGCTGAAACAAAATCATAATGTTCAATTTTCTCTTGGATGGGTTCAATATTTTCTAGTAAAGCTATTTATAAGTACAGGGTCCTACATAAACTACTACATGTCAGTCAACTTTTATCAAATACACATCTGGCATTCTTACTCATTAATATGTCATTATTAATTATTTGAACAAAGATGTCTTTCGACTAACTTATTGTACGTTTATTGATTATGTAAGGGGTTGGAAAAGGTCTGCCACACAAACACTATCAGAACTTACAACTATTTCCCACCAATAATTTTACCTCTCTTGATAATTGTTGTATTTGAAAATATATTTATGCTTGAAGTGTTTTTTTTTAAATTTAATAAAGAGGTACCACCATGGGGTCTAATGTAAAGGCTAACCCACAATTTCAGCTGAGTTCTGATTTTTTTTGCGATATATAGATAATATTTTACTCATTTCCTGAAATTTGGTTTCTGTCCCTCATTCCATCAAGTTTTAAATATAACTTCGGTTAAGTACATTTTTGTTAAACTTACTGGAATATTTCCTTTACAATAGTTGACACTACTGAGTTTTGAGAAAATGTTTATCCCTGTGGTCTGAAGGAGGGAGGAAGAAAATGATCAATCTTTGCTATTACCAGACATGATTGATGTGTGATCAGCTCAAACTCAATGTCTACAAAGTTCTAACTAATTAACTTTTTTCTATTTCATATCTATTTACACAATCATATGTATCTGGTCATGGAATCAGGACTCCTTCATTTACATTAGTGATCACATTTTGTTGAGTTGGACAAGGATTACAAAATATAAATGGGGATCTTCAGTTTATTTGTATCCATTGCATTTCATGTGGCTTTCTATACAATTAACCCTGTCATTTACATAAGAAATGTCCTGTGTTCACAGTTGGCTTATGGCTTACAAGGCTCCACAGAAGTGTTACCTTTGCAGTCTATTGTATTTCATGAACAGTGCCATTCATTATTATTCAATTGAACAAATATTGTCCTGTAATAAAACTACACCCAAAACCAGACTGATTTCTTTAACCTCTTAGTGAAGGAGACAATATTAACCCTAATAATCAGGCCAACTTTTTTAATTCAGACCAGTGTCATTTCGTATTGTGACAACTCAGGAACACTTTAATGTTTATCATTGTATATGTGATTGTTTTTCTGACACCATTTTATGTTCGTGGTAAATTAAGGTTGATATGTTTTGCGTTCAGTTGTGAAAAAATATCAAAATTTTGGTAAAAATTTGAGTAAAAGTAGTAATTTTCAAACTTTCAATCTTTATATTCTTAACTAGTTAGTCATGCTGTACAAAATAATAAACAACATTTCTCATATGTCTACGTTACATGTGCATCATTTTTAAAATTTTTCAATTTTTATTTAGTTAGGATTTTAGAGCTGTTAAAAGTTTAGCAACAATTGCTATTTTTTTCAAGAAATGTATAAAAACCTGTTTCTTTAGGGACCTATTCAGATTTAAATGGACATGTAGTCAAAAAGTTCTGTTTGGTCACAAGGCGAGGCTTGGAGGGAAGAAGCGACATTTGGTATTTGGAACGTAAATTTGTCTGGAATAGATTGCAGACACCGTGTCTTATTTGCAGAGGCCGTGGGAACCATAATAGCAGAAGCCCCCACAAGGGACCCCATACACCCCTCAAGGAATTCATCTAGGGGTGTACTGAACATTTGTAACCTACAGATTATTCACAAACTGCTGAGATGTGGCCACCACACAATGTGATGTTAGGGTCATCTAGCAATGGGAGCGCGGACACTGGGTAGTAGCGCAGATTTCCCTCATTATAATACGCCCATGGTGGTTTCCCTTTATTAAACAAAAAAAAAAAATCACTAACATTTTTATAAAGATATTCCCATAAAAAACAATTATCAAGAGAGGCAATAAATTATTGCTATAATTTCCGGTAGTGAGCGTCCCACAACTTTAGGCAAGCCCTTTCATAAATGAATAATCGTATGATTATTTGTAGTTTGTGATCAACAATTTTTAGACCCAAGATCATAGTAAAAGGCAGATACGTCCTTGATAAAAGATGGCATGGAATCCTGTCCTGGTAAAAAGCTTTACTGGAAAACATGGCCCCCATTCAGGAGACAATACAGTAACCTCCTTGTGTGATTCTGCTATCGTACAAATGAGCAGAACTTACACCTGTACTATAGGTATAAGAGTAATGACTTCAAAAATCTGGAAACACTTGTTAAATAGCCATTATACATTCATACATCACTTATATTAGATGATTTTTACACATTTTACCTAAGCGTGTATTATCCTATCCCCCGCGTGTAAGTATCATTATATTGTACCCCATGATTGTGTCATTATTTAGGACCCCATTTGTCTGGTTCTCTTTTATCCTATACCTCCAAGTGTCAGCGTCAATCACTTCTACCCCCAATTGTTGATGAATTTGTTCTTTCCTTGTTAAAGACTTTTCATAAATCTACTATGATAGGGAGATATAGAAAAAGTAATAGACCAGTTATATAGTATAGAAAAATGAACAAATATGAGATATTGATACAGATTTGAAGCAGATGATGTCATTTGTCACTTCCTTTTTAATAAACAAACCTATACATCAGAGTGATAAAGAAAGATAAACAATACAGAAATATAATGTAATTTTTTATCTATAATTTAAGTTCCAGATGAAATACTTTGTATTCATTGCTATTTCCAAAAACCTGTCCAGTTTTGGTCACATTGGTAGAGGATACATGTACTAGTTCACTTCTAAAATAATGGAGGCCACTGTTATTATTATCCAAGTGACCCAATTGTATTATCCATGGGAAACAATGGACTCTGCAGAGGTCTCACCTCTGGGAAGTTTTGTAAACACATCACGAATTTTGCATGAATAGAAATTAGCACAAACTCAGGATCCTCCCAAGCCAACTGTACACACCAGGCATTTCATATGTAGATGTCAGATTTAAGAGGCCCAGGACAAATTAATTGTGTTAGAAATTAAATAGATTCTAAGTAAATTGAAGATCCCCATATAAATGTTATAGTCCTTGTCCAAACTCAACTTATGATGGTGTCCGGTCTCTTCCTTGACAAATGTATATGATATAGGTGGGTAAATATATATGAAAATAGAGAAAAGGTAAATAGTTAGAACTGTGCTGATATTTATTTAGAACTGGTCAGAAGTCATGTCAAGTCTGGTAACAGTAAAGAATCCATGGATAAGAAATTTCTACTTCAAAATGAACAGACCACAGGGATAAAAATTGTCAAAACTCAGTAATGTCAGCTATTGCAAAAGTAAAGATTATTCTGGTCAGAAAACTTGTCATAAATCAGGTATTTATCCTATTGTCACAATTCTATACAGTTACATCTAAAAACAGGCTGGAATTAGGGACAGAAGTCAGAGCTAATTTTACCTTGAACTATTCAAATGAGATAAGTATGAAACACATTAAATTCTTCAAAGAAACTCATCAGTATGAGGAAAATGTTATCTACATCCCACAACAAACTCAGAACTCAAATGAAATTGTGGGTTAGCCACTAAATTGGACCCCTTGGCGGTACCCTTTATAAAAAAAAAATGACTGCTTAACATAAAAAAATTTTCATAATATATATTAAGACATGCAAAAGCATTTTGTTGGGAAATACTGCAGTAAGTTCTGGTAATGCATGTGCTGGAGACCTCAGTAAACCCCTTTCATAATCGATTAATGCGCATTGAGATAGTATGTCATTATCAAGAATGATTACACAGAGATCATACAAAGAAAGAAAGATGTGTGAGGAGAAGAGGAACTTTTATCTGCAACCAAAGACACATTTCTTGTACTGTTGGTCAGTCTGCACTGTGCATGAGAATCTTATGTTTGTTTTTGACAACTGATAGAAGCAAATTATTATTATGTGAAGTTTTGAAGATATTTGGAATTATTTTACATTTTTTTGATTTATCTATACATTTTTCTAATAGCTCCTCTGATGAATAAATCCCCTAAATACCGATGCACGAAAGAGAGAAATACTAATTAATTATATTAGTTTTGGACATTTATACACAGGTAAATGATTACTTAGTAAATCGTGAACAGGAAAGCTAAATGTGTGAAATGATAAAATATGAGATACATTACAGATAAATAGATAAATGTATATCCAGACATATGACCATGGGGAGAGATTTGGAGGGAAGCTCTTTTCTGAGGAGTTTTGTGTGAGTTCTTCACCTACTGAATAGACTTTTGTTATGTAAATCAGATTTACTCTACCTGACCCCCAAGATAGTGAAGACATTGACAGGAAATCCATGACCCCTCCCCAGTCTGATATAAATTGAGGTCTTTGCTCTTCCCTCATACATTCTCCTGGAGAAGACCCTTCTGAAATCTTCTGCCATACATCTATCATTGGGAGGAATAGAAAATGGAGAAATCATCAAGACCAGAATCTGTCTTCTCTGACTGCACCACTAACATAGAGGAAACAGAAGTGATTGTATCAGTGCAAAATCCTCATACAACACGGATAGAGGTCGCTGAATACTTGAGCTGCTTCTGCACCGTGCTGAAAGGTCCAACCAAGATCCGAAATTGTTTTGGCTTTTGGACCGGGAACTGGTCTTTCATGGTCAGGCTGAGAGAAGACCCGTCCTTCTCTGATGGTCTCCTGCATCTACCAGAAAGATGCACATTAGGAAACTCAGAAGCAATAATTTCTTATTCAGACACGTCACTAAGCAATAATAGAAGGATGATGGTGGAACATGAGGAAGGAATCATATCACGTCTCTGCTGCCACTGCCTTCAGCAAAGCAATATTTTCATGGACTATTCTACTCACCTCAAGGAAATCCAAGACCGGATATTTAAGAACCCCGAGATACATCAGAGAAAAAGTAACAGGTAAGAGGACAATGCGCTTCACCATTCATTACCAGGGTCTCCAGATATCATATCTGTTCTCGGGACAAATGGTAAAGAGTCATAACCAACTTGAGGTTAACTTTTATTTATTGTTATTTTTTTTGCAAGTTCAAATCTTATAATCTACTGTACAAAATATGAGCCGTGATTGATCGGGATGAGTTTGGGGCCGAATAGATCTTAAAACTTATTATTGATGCCAATGATATCTAAAACATGGCCATTTCCGAAAAAACTCAGATTTTTCCAGTTTATTTTATACAAAGAGGTACATTCAGCAGAGTTTTGCCTATTGCTGCATTTTATAGTGGTGTAATATCTATATTTTATCCTCCTTTTCCCACAGATGAAATCATTTCTTTGCTGATGGAGATGACAGAAGAACCGGAGGCAACAGAATTTTGAAAACGAATTCTGGATCCAATCTGTATGAACTCTCTCTGACCGTTTCCCCCAAAGCATCTAATTTATGAACATATCGGCACCTGGACTTAGTACCATGAGCTGAAACTGAAGACACTTAAATCCTCTGTATATATTGATCATTTTCCCAAACTTGTTATTTCAATAAATCTTGAATGTAATTCAAATGTTTTTCTTCCTTGTGTCATCTTTATATTCATCTAAAAGGGAAAAGTTGTTCTCAATGCAATGTCCTGTTTCTCCAAACCTGTGTCTTTTAGGTTTAAAATTGATGTTCTTGTGTTTCCGGGGTATAATTGACTTTGGGTGCAGTGATGGGGGCACAAATACTCCCATTTAATTATGTGTATACTTTTTACAACAATAAAACAAATAACTAGCTTTTTTATCTCATACATGCTTGCAGCTATATCATGTACGGTATTTTTCATATTATAAAGGCACGCTTTTATTCCCCCAAATTTTTTGGGAAAGTGGGGGGTGCGTGCTATAATCCGAATCTGTTTGCTGTGCTGTAGAGGAGGGGGGCGGCTCTGAAGTGGTGTCAGGGGGTTGGAGTGGTCTGGCTGCAGCAGGAGGTCCTGTGCTCCCGCTCATTAGCCTCCTGTAATATTCACTGCACCCGCTGTCCATCACCTCAGTGCTGAAGCCGCTCAGAGTTGCTGGACAGGGGAACAGTGCAGATTACATGTGCCTGCACTCCCCCTCCTCCCATCATGAATATGACCCCTGCAGGCACACATAGCTCCCCAGTCACCACACCATGTGTGTGCCTGCAGGGGGCATGTAGTGACTGGGGGGGCTATGTGTGTGCCTGCCTGAGGGGTTAACATCAAGGCGTCTCCAAACGCAACATGGCGCCGCTATTGATTCCAGCCAATTTTGTGTTCAAGAAGTCAACTGCGCTCCCTCCCTTCCAAATCCCGACGTGCGCCAAAACAGTGGTTCACCCGCACATATGGGGTATCATCATACTCAGGACAAACTGGACAAAAACTTTTGGGGTCCAATTTTTCCTGTCACCCTTGTGAAAATAAAAATTTGCTTGCTAAAAAAAAATCATTTTTGCGGAAAGACATTTTTTTTTTATTTTCACGGCTCTGGGTTATAAACTTCTGTGAAGCACTTGGAGGTTCAAAGTGTTCACCACACATCTTGATAACTTCATTGGGGGTCTAGTTTCCAAAATGGGGTCACTTGTGGGGGGTTTCTACTGTTTAGGCACACCAGGGGCTCTGCAAGAGCAACGTGACACCTGGCAGACCATTAAATCAAAGTCTGCATTTCAAAACGTCACTACTTCCCTTCCGAGCCCTGCCATGTGCCCAAATAGTGGATTACCCCAACATATGGGGTATCCGTGTACTCAGGAAAAATTGGACCCCAAAAGTTGTTGTCCAGTTTGTCCTATTAACCTTGTGAAATAAAAAATTGCAGTGTCCGCTAAAGATTGGAGCAAATTTTTCATTCAAATAGTCGAATGGCGCTCCTTCCCTTCCAAGCCTTGCCGTGTGCCTAAACAGTGGTTTGCTCCCACATGTGAGGTATTGGTGTACTCAGGAAAAATTGCCCAACAAATTTTAGGATCCATTTTATCCTGCTGCCCATGTGAAAATGAAAAATTGAGGCTAAAAACTTTTTTGTGAAAAAAGTACTTATTTTACGAATCAATTTGGGAAGCACCTGGGGGTTTAAAGTGCTCACTATGCATCTAGAGAAGTTCCTTGGGGGGTCTAGTTTCCAAAATGTGGTCAGTTGTGGGGGAGCTCCAATGTTTAGGCACACAGGGGTTCTCCAAACGCGACATTGTGTCCGCTAACTATTAGAGCTAATATTTCATTCAAAAAGTCAAATGGCGCTCCTTCCCTTCCGAGCCCTGCCATGCGCCCAAACAGTGGTTCCCCCACATATAGGATGTTGCTCAGGACATATTTGACTTTTGGGTAAAATAAAAAAATTGTTGCCAAAATATTTTTGTGACTAAAAAGTTAAATGTTTATTTTTTCCTTCCGCTGCTGTGAAGCACCTGAAGGGTTAATAAACTTCTTGAATGTGGCTTTGAGCAACTTCAGGGGTGCAGTTCTTAGAATGGTGTCACTTTTGGGTATTTTCAGCCATATAGACCCCTCAAACTGACTTCAAATGTGAGGTGTTCCATAAAAAATGGTTTTGTAAATTTTGCTCTAAAAATGAGAAATCGCTGGTCAAATTTAACCCTTATAACTCCCTAGCAAAAAAAAAAAAATGTTTCCAAAATTGTGCTGATGTAAAGTAGACATGTGGGTAATGTTATTAACTATTTTGAGTCACAACTCTTGTTTAACAAAATGAAAACTCAAAACTTGAAAGTTGTGAAATTTTCAAAATGTTCACCAAATTTCCATTTTTTTTTCACAAATGAACGCAAAAATTATCTACCTAAATTTACTACTAACATGAAGCCCAATATGTCACAAAACAATCTCAGAATCGCTACGATCCTTTCAAGCGTTCCTGAGTTATTACCTCATAAAGGGACACTGGTCAGAATTGCAAAAAATGGCAAATAGGCTGGGTCATGAAGGGGTTAATATTTCATAAATCTATTAAGACAGGAAGATATAGAAAAGGTAAAAGACAGGCCAGTTACACAGTATAGATAGATGAACAGATATGAGGTTAATACATAAATCAATACATCAGAGGGATGAAGAAAGAAACATAGTAACATAGTAACATAGTTAGTAAGGCCGAAAAAAGACATTTGTCCATCCAGTTCAGCCTATATTCCATCATAATAAATACCCAGATCTACGTCCTTCTACAGAACCTAATAATTGTATGATACAATATTGTTCTGCTCCAGGAAGACATCCAGGCCTCTCTTGAACCCCTCGACTGAGTTCGCCATCACCACCTCCTCAGGCAAGCAATTCCAGATTCTCACTGCCCTAACAGTAAAGAATCCTCTTCTATGTTGGTGGAAAAACCTTCTCTCCTCCAGACGCAAAGAATGCCCCCTTGTGCCCGTCACCTTCCTTGGTATAAACAGATCCTCAGCGAGATATTTGTATTGTCCCCTTATATACTTATACATGGTTATTAGATCGCCCCTCAGTCATCTTTTTTCTAGACTAAATAAACCTAATTTCGCTAATCTATCTGGGTATTGTAGTTCTCCCATCCCCTTTATTAATTTTGTTGCCCTCCTTTGTACTCTCTCTAGTTCCATTATATCCTTCCTGAGCACCGGTGCCCAAAACTGCACACAGTACTCCATGTGCGGTCTAACTAGGGATTTGTACAGAGGCAGTATAATGCTCTCATCATGTGTATCCAGACCTCTTTTAATGCACCCCATGATCCTGTTTGCCTTGGCAGCTGCTGCCTGGCACTGGCTGCTCCAGGTAAGTTTATCATTAACTAGGATCCCCAAGTCCTTCTCCCTGTCAGATTTACCCAGATTAAACCTTAACTAAATAACATTATATTTCTCTATCTAAAATTTAAGCTACAAATGTAAAACATTTTTGTCTTAATTAAGCTTTCAAGAAAGCAGTAAGTTTTGGCAATATTGATCTTTAATAAATTTATTGCTAGAATTGAATAATAAAGGATGCGCTGTTATTATCCAATTGATCTAATGGAATTGTCCATAATGGTACCGCCACACATAACGATATCATTAACAATATCGTTGCTTTTTGTGACGTAGCAACGATATCGTTAACTAAATCGTTATGCGTGACAGCGACCAACGATCAGGCCCCTGCTGGGAGATCGTTGGTCGCTGGCGAATGATCAGGACTTTATTTCGTCGCTGGATCTCCCGTTGTCATCGCTGAATCGGCGTGTGTGACGCCGATTCAGCGATGTCTTCACTGGTAGCCAGGGTAAACATCGGGTTACTAAGCGCAGGGCCGCGCTTAGTAACCCGATGTTTACCCTGGTTACCATTGTAAATTTAAAAAAAACAAACAAAAAAAAACACTACATACTTACATTCCGGTGTCTGTCACGTCCCTCGCCTTCAGCTTCCAGCACTGACTGAGTGCCGGCTGGCCATAAAGCAGAGCACAGCGGTGATGTCACCGCTCTGCGTTACGGCCGGCGCTCACAGTCAGTGCGGGAAGCTGAAGGCGAGGGACGTGACAGACACCGGAATGTAAGTATGTAGTGTTTTTTTTTTTTTTTTTACATTTACAATGGTAACCAGGGTAAACATCGGGTTACTTAGCGCGGCCCTGCGCTTAGTAACCCGATGTTTACCCTGGTTACCTGGGGACTTCGGGATCGTTGGTCACTGGAGAGCTGTCTGTGTGACAGCTCTGCAGCGACCAAACAGCGACACTGCAGCGATCGGCATCGTTGTCTATATCGCTGCAGCGTCGCTTAATGTGATGGTACCTTAAGACTCGGACTCTGCAGAGGTCGCACTTTTCTGTGGCTTTAATAATCAGAAAATTATAGGTTTCATAATACTTGGACAAACGCAACTAAAATTTTGATCAATATATGTTAGGTGTCAAGTTCCTGCCGCTGCACAGGGGGAATCTCGAGCCATGTCCTCTGCTGTCTCCCATTCTTCCCCATCTGCAGAGGAGCCTGCTCAGCAGAGACGTCAGTCCCAGCATCTTGCTCAAGCTGGTGCTGAGCGTCTGGTTACTGCTGCCATCACAGGTTCTGCTATTATAACCAGCATTAATCTGCCGCGAGCTGATGCTCCAGGGACTAAAGGTACTGTCACACTAGACGATATCGCTAGCGATCCGTGACGTTGCAGCGTCCTCGCTAGCGATATCGTCCAGTGTGACAGGCAGCAGCGATCAGGCCCCTGCTGGGAGATCGCTGGTCGGGGAAGAAAGTCCAGAACTTTATTTCGTCGCTGGACTCCCCGTAGACATCGCTGAATCGGCGTGTGTGACACCGATTCAGCGATGTCTTCGCTGGTAACCAGGGTAAACATCGGGTAACTAAGCGCAGGGCCGCGCTTAGTAACCCGATGTTTACCCTGGTTACCATCCTAAAAGTAAAAAAACAAACACTACATACTTACCTACCGCTGTCTGTCCTCCAGCGCTGTGCTCTGCTCTCCTCCTGCTCTGGCTGTGAGCGTCGGTCAGCCGGAAAGCAGAGCGGTGACGTCACCGCTCTGCTTTCTGGCTGCCCGGCGCTCACAGCCAGACCAGAGAAGCAGAGCGCCGAGGACAGACAGCGGAAGGTAAGTATGTAGCGTTTGTTTTTTTACTTTTTAGGATGGTAACCAGGGTAAACATCGGGTTACTAAGCGCGGCCCTGCGCTTAGTTACCCGATGTTTACCCTGGTTACCGGGGACCTCGAGATCGTTGGTCGCTGGAGAGCTGTCTGTGTGACAGCTCTCCAGCGACCAAACAGCGGCGCTGTAGCGATCCGGATCGTTGTCGGTATCGCTGCAGCGTCGCTATGTGTGACGGTACCTTTAGTCCTGCCTTGATTGGACCATGGGGAAGTTCCTGGAAGGAAGCAGCTATAAAAGGCTCGCATGGAAGCTTGGCCATGCGATAGTAGAAATCCAAAATCATGTATGTGTGGATGTATGTATGCAATCTGATGAAAGCTCCTCATTGCTCCCCTTCCCTAGCGTTGCTGACTGAGTGTGGGTGTCTGGAGCTAACCAGCACCAGATTGTGCCATTCAGCACGACAGTACTGCATCTACAGCAGCGTCCATCACAGCGGTTCCGCGAGCAAATAGTGCACTTTCCTGGCCCAAGCTTAGGGTGGTCAGTGGCGTCCGCTAGAACGCACAGTGTGGTAAATATTTAGTTAGTTTATCTCTGGCTTTGCAGTTGCGGCGCCAAACACTATTGGGTCTAGAGCAGTATTTCCCAAACTCCAGTCCTCAGGGACCCCAACAGGTCATGTATTTAACAAAACAAGCTATGTATTGATTTATAGCGGCCATTTAACAAGTTTGTCCAGTTTTGTGCAGTCATTACTATTTCATATACCTACAATCCAAGTTTAACTTTTCATTTGTATGCTGCGTGCATAATTATTAGATAGAAGATACATTCACTAAATGGGTAGGATGATCGACATGAATCTTGGGTAAAAAGGACAATATTGAAGCAACACAATCATCTTGTTCAATTTTCTCTTGGATGGGTTCCATGTTTTCTATTAAAGCTATTTACAGGTACAGGGACCTAAAGAAATTACTACAAGTCTGTGAACTTTTATCAAATACACATCTGGCATTCTTACTCATCTCTGTTCAATTAATTAATAATGAGAACTAGAGAGAGTACAAAGGAGGGCAACAAAATTAATAAAGGGGATGGGAGAACTACAATACCCAGATAGATTAGCGAAATCAGGATTATTTAGTCTAGAAAAAAGACGACTGAGGGGCGATCTAATAACCATGTATAAGTATATAAGGGGACAATACAAATATCTCGCTGAGGATCTGTTTATACCAAGGAAGGTGACGGGCACAAGGGGGCATTCTTTGCGTCTGGAGGAGAGAAGGTTTTTCCACCAACATAGAAGAGGATTCTTTACTGTTAGGGCAGTGAGAATCTGGAATTGCTTGCCTGAGGAGGTGGTGATGGCGAACTCAGTTGAGGGGTTCAAGAGAGGCCTGGATGTCTTCCTGGAGCAGAACAATATTGTATCATACAATTATTAGGTTCTGTAGAAGGACGTAGATCTGGGGATTTATTATGATGGAATATAGGCTGAACTGGATGGACAAATGTCTTTTTTCGGCCTCACTAACTATGTTACTATGTTACTATGTCTTTCGACATACATAATCAATAAATGTGCAAGAAGTTAGTAAGGGAGTTGGCTAAGGTCTGCCACACAAACACTATCAGAACTTACAACAGTATTTCCCAGCAATAATTTTACCTCTCGATAATTGTTGTTTTTGAAAATATCTTTATTAAATTAAAAAAAAAATCGCTTCTAGCATAAAAAGGTACCGCCATGGGGTCTAATGTAAAGGCTAACCACCAGTTTCAGCTGAGTTCTGAGTTTTTTGTGATATATAGATAATATTTTACTCAGTGATGGGCTCCACCGAAGAAGAAATTAAGTTTGGTTTCTGTCCCTCGTTCCATCAAGTTTTAAATATAACTTCGGTTAAGTACATTTTTGTTAAACTTACTGGAATATTTCCTTTACAATAGTTGACACTACTGAGTTTTGAGAAAATGTTTCTCTGCGGTCTGAAGGAGGGAGGAAGAAAATAATCAATCTTTGCTATTACCAGACATGATATGATGTGTGATAAGCTCAAACTCAATGTCTACAAAGTTCTAACTAATTGACTTTTTTCTATTTCATATTTATTTACACAATCATACATCTTGTCAAGGAATCAGGACTCCTTCATTTACATTAGTGATCACATTTTGTTGAGTTGGACAAGGATTACAAAATATAAATGGGGATCTTCAGTTTATTTGTATTCATTTCATGTGGCTTTCTATACAATTAACCCTGTCATTTACATAAGAAATGTCCTGTATTCACAGTTGGCTTAGGTGGTCCTTGGTATGGGATTGTCTCTACTAATGCTGAGTAGCTGATGAAATTACAAGGCTCCACAGAAGTGTCACCTTTGCAGTCTATTGTATCTCATGAACAGTGCCATTCATTATTATTCAATTGAACAAATAGTTTTATTACAGGACAATACACCCAAAACCAGACTGATTTCTTTCACCTCTTAAGGCCCCTTCACATTTAGCGACGCTGCAGCGATACCGACAACGATCCGAATCGCTGCAGCGTCGCTGTTTGGTCGCTGGAGAGCTGTCACACAGACAGCTCTCCAGCGACCAACGATGCCGGTAACCAGGGTAAACATTGGGTAACTAAGCGCAGGGCCGCGCTTAGTAACCCGATGTTTACCCTGGTTACCATGCTAAAAGTAAAAAAAAACAAACAGTACATACTTACCTACCGCTGTCTGTCCTCCAGCGCTGCGCTCTGCTTCTCTGCTCTCCTCCTGTACTGTCTGGGAGCCGGAAAGCAGAGCGGTGACGTCACCGCTCTGCTTTCCGGCTCACAGACAGTACAGGAGGAGAGCAGAGCGCAGCGCTGGAGGACAGACAGCGGTAGGTAAGTATGTACTGTTTGTTTTTTTTTACTTTTAGCATGGCAACCAGGGTAAACATCGGGTTACTAAGCGCGGCCCTGCGCTTAGTTACCCGATGTTTACCCTGGTTACCAGTGAAGACATCGCTGGATCGGTGTCACACACGCCGATCCAGCGATGTCTCCAGGGAGTCCAGCGACGAAATAAAGTTCTGGACTTTCTTCAGCGACCAACGATCTCCCAGCAGGGGCCTGATCGTTGGTCGCTGTCACACATAACGATTTCATTAACGATATCGTTGCTACGTCACAAATAGCAACAATATCGTTAACAATATCGTTATGTGTGAAGGTACCTTTAGTTAAATCAATCAGGCTGGTTTTGGGTGTATTGTGTTTGTGATAAAACAAAGGCCAATACACCCAAAATCAGACCAACATTTTTTTTTTATCAAACCAGTATTACTTCATGTTGTGACAATGTTGGAACACTAACATATATTAGCGATTCCTAGATTACTTTTTTCTGACACTTTGTATTTTATGTTAGTGGTAAGTTAAGGTTGATATGTTTTGCGTTCAATTGTGAAAAAAAATAATCTAAATTTTGGTGAATATTTGTGTAAAAGTAGCAAGGTTCAGACTTTCAATCATTGTATCCTTAACTAGTTAGTCATGCTGTACAAAATAATGATAAGTAACATTTCTCCTATTTCGACGTTACATGTGCATCATTTTTCAAATGTAATTTTATTTTGTTAGGATGTTAGAGCTCTTAAAAGTTTAGTAACAATTGCTAATTTTTTCAAGAAATTTATCAAACCTGTTTCTTTAGGGACCTCTTCAGATTTAAATGGACATGTAGTAAAAAAGTTCTGTTTGGTCACAAGGCGAGGCTTGGAGGGAAGAAGCGACATTTGGTATTTGGAACGTAAATTTGTCTGGAATAGATTGCAGACACCGTGTCTTATTTGCAGAGGCCGTGGGAACCATAATAGCAGAAGCCCCCACAAGGGACCCCATACACCCCTCAAGGAATTCATCTAGGGATGTATTGAACATTTGTAACCTACAGATTATTCACAAACTGCGCTGAGATGTGGCCACCACAGAATGTGATGTTAGGGTCATCTAGCAATGGGAGCGCGGACACTGGGGAGTAGCGCAGATTTCCCTCATTATAATCTGCCCATGGTGGTATCCCTTTATTGAACAAAAAAAAAAATCACTAACATTTTTATAAAGATATTTCCATAAAAAACAATTATCAAGAGAGGCAATAAATTATTGCTGGGAAATACTGCTATAATTTCTGGTAGTGTGTGTGTCACGACTTTAGGGAACCAGTTTCATAATCAATAAACATAATAATTTATTACGTCTAACTACACTTGTATTTAAGTATCAAGAACTTTTAGACCCGAGATCATATTAAAAATGCATATAAGTCCTTGATAAAAGATGGCATGGAATCCTGTCCTGGTAAATAGCTTTACTGGAAAACATGGCCCCCATTCAGGAGACAATACAGTAACCTCCTTGGGTGATGTTTCAGGACTTGTATCTACTACACAAGATTCATATCCATCATCCCGCTAATATAGTGAATGTATCATATATAGAACAATTCTGCCGTCATACAAATGAGCCTAACTTACACCTGTACTATAGGTATAAGAAAGAGTAATGACTTCAATAATCTGGAAACACTTGTTAAATAGCCATTATACATTCATACATCACTTATATGCGATGATTTTTACACATTTTACCTAAGCGTGTATTATCATCCTATCCCCCGCGTGTAAGTATCATTATATTGTACCCCATGATTGTGTCATTATTCAGGACCCCATTTGTCTGGTTCTCTTTTATCCTATACCTCCAAGTGTCAGCGTCAATCACTTCTACCCCTAAATCTTGGTGAAATTGTTCCCTGCTTGTTAAAGAGGTTTCATAAATCTACTAATATAGGGAGATACAGAAAAAAAATAATAGACCAGTTATATAGTATAGATGAATTAACAGATATGAGATATTGATACAGATTTGAAGCAGATGTCATTTGTCACTTTCTTTTTAATAAATAAATCTAAACAGAGTGATAAAGAAAGATAAAAAATTTATAGATAAACAATACAGAAATAGGTTAAGTTCCTGATGAAATACTTTGTATTCATTGCTCTTTCCAAAAGCTGTCCGATTTTGGACATATTGGTATAGGATACATGTATGAGTTCAAAGTAAGTTGAAGATCCCCATATAAATGTTATAGTCCTTGTCCAAACGCAACATATGATGGTGTCCAGTCACTTCCTTGACAAATGTGTATGATATAGGTGGGTAAATATATATGAAATAAAAAAAAGGTAAATAGTTAGAATTGTGTTGATATTTATTTAGAACTGGTCAGAAGTCATGTCATGTCTGGTAACAGTAAAGAATCCATGGATAAGAAATTTCTACTTCAAAATGAACAGACCACAGTGATAAAAATTGTCAAAACTCAGTAATGTCAGCTATTGCAAAAATAAAGATTATTCTGGTCAGGAAACTTATCATAAAGCAGGTATTTAACCTATTGTTACAAATCAATAGAGTTACATCTAAAACAGGCTGGAATTGGGGACAGAAGTCAGAGCTAATTTTACCTTGAACTATTCAAATGAGATAAGTATGAAACACATTAAATTCTTCAAAGGATCTCATCAGTATGAGTAAAATGTTATCTACATCCCCCAACAATCTCAGAAGTCAGCTGAAATAGTGGGTTAGCCACTAAATTGGATCCCATGGCGGTACCCTTTATTAAAAAAAATTAATGCTTAAAATAAAAATCTTTTCATAACAAATATCAAGACCGGCAAAAGCATTTTGTTTGGAAATACTACAGTAAGTTCTGGTAATGCATGTCCTGGAGACCTCAGTAAACCCCTTTCATAATTAATGTGCATTGAGATAGTATGTCATTATGAAGAATGATTACACAGAGATCATACAAAGAAAGAAAGATGTGTGAGGAGAAGAGGAACTTTTATCTGCAACCAAAGACACATTTCTTGTACTGTGTCTGCACTGTGCATGAGAATCTTTTATGTTTGTTTTGGACAACTGATAGAAGTATAGCAAATTATTATTATGTAAAGTTTTGAAGATATTTGGAATTATTTTACATTTTTTATATCTATCTATACATTTTTCTAATAGCTCCTCTGATGAATAAATCCCCTAAATACCGATGCACGATAGCGAGAAATACAAATTAATTACATTAGTTTTGGACATTTATACACAGGTAAATGATTACTTAGTAAATAGTCAGCAGGAAAGCTAAAGGTGTGAAATGATAAAATATCAGATACATAATAGATAAATAGATAAATGTATATCCAGACATATGACCATGGGGAGAGATTTGGAGGGAAGCTCTTTTCTGAGGAGTTTTGTGTGAGTTCTTCACCTACTGAATAGACTTGTTATGTAAATCAGATTTACTCTACCTGACACCCAAGATAGTGAAGACATTGACAGGAAATCAATGACCCCTCCCCAGTCTGATATAAATTGGGGCCTTTGCTCTTCCCTCATACATTCTCCTGGAGAAGACCCTTCTGAAATCTTCTGCCATACATCTATGCTTGGGAGGAAAAGAAAATGGAGAAATCATCAAGACCAGAATCTGTCTCCTCTGACTGCACCACTAACATAGAGGAAACAGAAGTGATCGTATCAGTGGGAAATCCTCATACAACAGGGATGGAGGTCGCCGAATACTTGAGCTGCTTCTGCACCGTGCTGAAAGGTCCAACCAAGGTCCGAAATTGTTTTGGCTTTTGGACCGGCAACTGGTCTTTCATGGTCAGGCTGAGAGAAGACCCGTCCTTCTCTGATGGTCTCCTGCATCTACCAGAAAGATGCACATTAGGAAACTCAGAAGCAACAATTTCTTATTCAGACACGTCAATGAGCGAGAATAGAAGGATGATGGTGGAACATGAGGAAGGAATCATATCGCGTCTCTGCTGCCACTGCCTTCAGCAAAGCAATATTTTCATGGACTATTCTACTCACCTCAAGGAAATCCAAGACCGGATATTTAAGAACCCCAAGATGCATCAGAGAAAAAGTAACAGGTAAGAGGACAATGCGCTCCACCATTCATTACCAGGGTCTCCAGATATCATATCTGTTCTCGGGACAAATGGTAAAGAGTCATAACCAACTTGAGGTTAACTTTTATTTATTGTTATTTTTTTTGCAAGTTCAAATCTTATAATCTACTGCAC
Source organism: Ranitomeya imitator (assembly GCF_032444005.1). Taxonomy (NCBI): domain Eukaryota; kingdom Metazoa; phylum Chordata; class Amphibia; order Anura; family Dendrobatidae; genus Ranitomeya; species Ranitomeya imitator. The sequence continues at coordinate 19,669,895 of NC_091291.1, read as the reverse complement.
AAAATATGAGCCAGCATTTATCGGGATGAGTTTGGGGCCGAATAGATCTTAAAACTTATTATTGATGCCAATGATATCTAAAACATGGCCATTTCCGAAAAAACTCAGATTATTCCAGTTTATTTTATAAAAAGAGGTACATTCAGCAGAGTTTTGCCTATTGCTGCATTTTATAGTGGTGTAATATCTATATTTTATCCTCCTTTTCCCACAGATGAAATCATTTCTTTGCTGATGGAGATGACAGAAGAACCGGAGGCAACAGAATTTTGAAAACGAATTCTGGATCCAATCTGTATGAACTCTCTGCCAGTTTCCCCCAAAGCATCTAATTTATGAACATATCGGCACCTGGACTTAGTACCATGAGCTGAAACTGAAGACACTTAAATCCTCTGTATATATTGATCATTTTCCCAAACTTGTTATTTCAATAAAACTTGAATGTAATTCAAATGTTTTTCTTCCTTGTGTCATCTTTATATTCATCTAAAAGGGAAAAGTTGTTCTCAATGCAATGTCATGTTTCTCCAAACCTGTGTCTTAGGTTTAAAATTGATGTTCTTGTGTTTCCGGGGTATAATTGACTTTGGGTGCAGTGATGGGGGCACAAATGCTCCCATTTAATTATGTGTATACTTTTTTACAACAATAAAACAAATAATACCTAGTTTATCCCATACATGCTTGCAACTATGTCATGTACCGTATTTTTCGGATTATAAGGCGCACTTTTGTTCCCCAAAATTTTGGGGGAAGAGGGGAGTGCGTCTTATAATCCGAATCTGTTTGCTGTGCTGTAGAGGAGGGGGGCGGCTCTGAAGTGGTGTCAGGGGGTTGGAGTGGTCTGGCTGCAGCAGGAGGTCCTGTGCTCCCGCTCATTAGCCTCCTGTAATATTCACTGCACCCGCTGTCCATCACCTCAGTGCTGAAGCCGCTCCGAGTTGCTGGACAGGGGAACAGTGCAGATTACATGTGCCTGCACTCCCCCTCCTCCAATCATGAATATGACCCCTGCAGGCACACATATAGCCCCCCAGTCACTACACTGTGTGTGCCTGCAGGGGGCATGTAGTGACTGGGGGGGCTGTCTGTGTGCCTGAAGGGGGGCTATGTGTGTGCCTGCAAGGGGGCATGTAGTGACTGGGGGGGCTATGTGTGTGCCTGAAGGGGGCTGTGTGTGCCTGCAGGTTGCATGTAGTGAATGGGATCACCAGGAAGGCTTCCGGCGGCAGTTCCAGCTGCAGAAGCAGGCAGGAGAGCCAGGACACATGGGTGGCGCCATCTTGTTTCCGGGGGAAAAAAAAAAAATGCAGATTCTGGGGCCGTCCAGCCAGATGCCCGTGGGGGAAGAAGGGGGGGGGGGGGAGAACAGGCCCCCCGAAAGGCTATCCATGGAGATGCTGGTAAGGGGGCCACAGCACAGGGCAAGGAGCACTTTGAGGGAGCGGGGGCCAAGCGATAATAGAAGGCGACAGCCCAGGGCTGTGAGCACCCCCAAGTAGCCGGGGCCGCACATCAGGTTGCAGGGCCAGAGCCACCAGCAAGCCTTTAGCACATTCCTGGAGTGGGTAGTGAAGGATATCACGGGATTGGGATCGTTGATCCACTACCTCGATGATTTTTGGTGCATAGGTCCCGCACAATCAAAGGTGTGCGATACCATGATAAAAAGTTTGCAGGGTTTGCTAAGGAGTTCGGGGTGCCATTGGCTCCCGAGAAAACTGTCGGCCCAATGTCGTGTATCTCCTTTCTGGGAATCATGACCGCAGGAGTCAGTATTGGGACCTGTTCTCTTCAACATATTCATTAATGATCTGGTAGAAGGTTTACACAGTAAAATATCGATATTTGCAGATGATACAAAACTATGTAAAGCAGTTAATACAAGAGAAGATAGTATTCTGCTACAGATGGATCTGGATAAGTTGGAAACTTGGGCTGAAAGGTGGCAGATGAGGTTTAACAATGATAAATGTAAGGTTATACACATGGGAAGAAGGAATCAATATCACCATTACACACTGAACGGGAAACCACTGGGTAAATCTGACAGGGAGAAGGACTTGGGGATCCTAGTTAATGATAAACTTACCTGGAGCAGCTAGTGCCAGGCAGCAGCTGCCAAGGCAAACAGGATCATGGGGTGCATTAAAAGAGGTCTGGATACACATGATGAGAGCATTATACTGCCTCTGTACAAATCCCTAGTTAGACCGCACATGGAGTACTGTGTGCAGTTTTGGGCACCGGTGCTCAGGAAGGATATAATGGAACTAGAGAGAGTACAAAGGAGGGCAACAAAATTAATAAAGGGGATGGGAGAACTACAATACCCAGATAGATTAGCGAAATTAGGTTTATTTAGTCTAGAAAAAAGATGACTGAGGGGCGATCTAATAACCATGTATAAGTATATAAGGGGACAATACAAATATCTCGCTGAGGATCTGTTTATACCAAGGAAGGTGACGGGCACAAGGGGGCATTCTTTGCGTCTGGAGGAGAGAAGGTTTTTCCACCAACATAGAAGAGGATTCTTTACTGTTAGGGCAGTGAGAATCTGGAATTGCTTGCCTGAGGAGGTGGTGATGGCGAACTCAGTCGAGGGGTTCAAGAGAGGCCTGGATGTCTTCCTGGAGCAGAACAATATTGTATCATACAATTAGGTTCTGTAGAAGGATGTAGATCTGGGGATTTATTATGATGGAATATAGGCTGAACTGGATGGACAAATGTCTTTTTCGGCCTTACTAACTATGTTACTATGTTACTATGATCGACACTATACGGTGGGAGTGTCGTCTCCAGGGAGAGAAGGTAGCAGCCCTGAAATTGGAAATAGGCAGGGCTAGGAGAGTTAAACTGAAGCTGCAGGAGGTGCAGTCCTTGCTGGGGAGTTTAAATTTCGCATGTCGAGTCATGCCGATGGGCAGGATATTCACGAGGAGATTGGCGGCGGCGACAGCCGGTGTAAAATTGCTGCATCATTATGTGCGATTGACAGCGGATAAAGCAGATCTTGTGGTTTGGGACACATTCTTAGAAAAGTACAATGGGCTTTCTCTGTTGATGGAAGGGGGATGTTGTAATTCGGATATTGAATTATACACGGATGCAGCGGACAGTCAAGGTTTTGGAGCTTACTGTCAGGGGCAGTGGTGCACGGCAGCATGGCCAGAGGAATGGCTGCGCTCAGGGCTGATAAACATTGCACTACTGGAAATTTTCCCAATCCTGGTGGCGGTAACACTATGGGGAGATCGGCTGAAGAACTGAAAAATTAGGTTTAAGTGCGATAACATGGGAGTGGTCATGGCCATAAACATCACCCTGTCTTCGCCGCCAGTAATTAGAGTGTTGAGGCAGCTGGTGTTGGAATGCTTAGTGATCAATGCTCATATTACAGCATCTCATGTACCAGGAGAATTTAACTCAGTGGCTGATGCGCTCTCTCATTTTCAGTGGCAGCGGTTTTGGGCGTTGGCCCCGAAGCGGAAGAAGAGGGCTTACCCTGCCCTGCCGGACTATGGAACGTTGCATCAGGGCTGCCGTACTGCTGATCAAGTCATCCATAACAAGTAGCACGTGGGCGGCGTACGGACGGTCGTGGAGGCAGTGGGAACAATGGCTAGGCCGAGGGAGCAAGAACTTGTCAGAAGAGGAACAGATTGGGGTGTTATTGATGGGAATTAGGCGGGCCGCAGATAATAGTTGGCCAGCGGCTAAAATGAGTCAACTAATTGCAGGATTAGCACTTGGGTTTAAACTAAGAAGCAGAACTGATTTGACAAAGTTTTTTTAGTCAGTCGAGCCATTAAAAGGTTACCGGAAGGGAAAGGTTAGAAAGGACAGCAGGCGGCCGGTGTCGTTCGGCATGTTAGAAGAATTAGGAGGGCAGTTAAAAGTGGTGTGCAGGACACAATTTGAGGTTGGCCTGTTTGGCAACGGAGGCCGCGGTGGGTGGGCTGAGCCCTGAAACAGTAAAGCGAATTGGCCGGTGGGAGTCGCGACGGTACAGGTCTTACATACGACCTCAAGGTTATGAGGCAGCGATCCCCCCCCCAGAGTTGGTACATCACACTAATTTCTTTTGGTTTGTTACAGGACATGTCCCGGTCGTCATTTGGATCTTAGGACATTCATACATTTATTGGGAAGCACAGCAGGCTGACAGACGGACAGGCGGGAGACAGTTAGGTATTGCAAGAAATAGGGCGGTGCTTAGGTGGTTGGGATGTTGGGGTTTAACATGGGGCCAGGTACTACATGAGTTTTACCGGGCGGTATACCTCTACGGGGTCCCAGATATATTGATATATTAGTATTACATGAAGGGGGTAATGACTTGGGGTCTAGCTCGGGAAAAGGGCTGAGTGTCAAAATCAGAAGGGATGTAAGACAGCTTGGATTAGCATGTCCAAACATGAGGCTAGTGTGGTCTGACATGGTACCTAGAAGGAAGTGGCGAGGGGCACGTTCATTGGGAAAGATTAACAAAGCCCGGTTAAAATTTAACAAAGCGGTATCTAAGTTTGTGTCACGAAACGGAGGGGTGATGATACGTCACGCAGGCTTGGATTCTACAGAGAGATTGCTGGTTTGGGGACAGGGTGCATTTGAACACCGCGGGGAATGACTTATGGATTGAGGGCTTGCTTGAGGGGATACGGAAGGCCACAGCAGGGTTGGTTGGTGGGGTCTCGAGCTCTTGAAAGGGGGGTCAAGTGCTCTCGGTGTGGAATTGGTGGGTCCTCGAAGCTGGCAAAAAAGTTCGGTAAAGGGGGGATTCTTGCATTGCAGGACCCCCCCTACTGTGGAAAGTTACTTTGTTGGTGGTCTGGTGATACTTGGGTGATACCCGATGAGGCAGGTCGGGGTCACATTATCATGGGACCCGGAGGGCTACCTGATGTTGGAGGTCGGGTGCGCGGTACCGATGGGTGGGTACTCGATGATGGAAGTCGGGTACAGGTTAATGATGTGGAGGCAACCTCTACCCTCAACTTATGGTGCTTCCGAGCTTTAAGAAAAACGCAGCTGGAAGTAAGGTTGAGAGGGAAGAGGCAGTGCCAATGGGATAATCACCAGACCAGGATCGGGTTCGCTTCGAGGGCCTCACCAAGGGTCTTTTTATTATTATCAATAATAAGTTGGCTGCTGTGGCCATTATTATCCAAAATACTGCTGTGGTGTGGTTATTAAAGAAAGATGGGGGGAGTCACGGGGAGTCAACCTTGCCAAGGTCATGCAGTAATTGACTTTGCCGCACACCATCATCCCGAGTATAAGAGACTCGGCGCCACCCTGCTCGCCGCATTCTGTTCCGGATTTAGCGAGAGTAAGGAGAGCTGCTGCAGAGATTGTGGATTTAATAATTAAGGTACCTTCCCACAACGATTTCGTTAACAATATCGTTGCTTTTTGTGATGTAGCAACGATATCGTTAACAAAATCGTTATGCGTGACAGCGACCAACGATCAGGCCCCTGCTGGGAGATCGTTGGTCGCTGGGAATGATCAGGACCTTTTTTTGGTCGCTGATCTCCCGCTGTCATCGCTGGATCGGCGTGTGTGACGCAAATCCAGCGATGTGTTCACTGGTAACCAGGGTAAATATCGGGTTACTAAGCGCAGGGCCACGCTTAGTAACCCGATGTTTACCCTGGTTACCATTGTAAAAGTTAAAACAAACAGTACATACTTACATTCCGGTGTCTGTCACGTCCCCCGGCATCAGCTTCCCGCACTGACTTTACGGCCGGCCGTAAAGCAGAGCACAGCGGTGACGTCATGGCGCTGACAGTGCAGGGAAGCTGATGCCGGGGGACGTGACAGATACCGGAATGTAGGTAAGTACTGTTTGTTTGTTTTTTACTTTTACAATGGTAACCAGGGTAAACATCGGGTTAGTAAGCATGGCCCTGCGCTTAGTAACCCGATGTTTACCCTGGTTACCCGGGGACTTAGGCATTGTTGGTCGCTGGAGAGCTGTGTGACAGCTCTCCAGTGACCACACAACGACCTAAACAGCGACGCTGCAGCGATCGGCATCCTTTTCTATATCGCTGCAGCGTCGCTAAATGTGACGGTACCTTTAGTGTAGGTCTGCAACTGTTTAGCCCTAAAAAGGACTGTTGGTTTTTCAGTAGTTGTGGACTGATTTGTGGGTCCCCAGATTGCAGCGCAAGGTAGGCAGGGCACGACATATCCACATCAGTGTAAGGCCTGCAGTCACTATGTGCGTACATAGCTCCCACTGCTTCCCTCCCAAAGCTCCATCACTGTCTGCAGCTGCTTATTTACTGTGTAACTAGCTGCAGTTTTGTTTGTTTTTTCCAAAAATTCACCCCCCAAAAATATATACAGTCTGTTTTGTCAGACTGAGGCCTGGTGTATCGGTTTAAAAATCTTAGTTTTGCAGGCATACGTAGCATAGTTCTGCGTGCTAGTCTTGTGCCACTTTTTTTTTTGTTAAATTCACCAAAAAGCAAAAACCACATTAATACAGTCTGTTAAGTCAGGCTGAGTCCTGTTGTATCTGTTTTTGAAAAATTGTATTTCCGCACAACATACGTTGTTATGACTAGCGAACACACCAAATAATAATTAGAGATGATATAAGGTGCGTTTGCTGCACGGTGGACCCTGGACTGCGAAGACACCTGCTGCTTGGTAATGATAGACTATATGGCAGTATAATGTGAGTACACATACGGGTTAGCTTCACCCGGTATAAAGGAAGCAAACCCTGTTGCGTCACAGGGCCGTGATACTGCACAGAGCGCAAGCATGGAGTCACAGAACTCTTACCCGGAGTCTTGGGGCAGAGCCCGTCTAGATCAGTGTTTCTAAACTCCAGTCCTCAAGACCCCACAACAGGTCATGTTTTCAGGATTTCCTTAGTATTGCATAGGTGATAATCTCATCACCTGCTCAAGCATTAATTCCATCGCCTATGCAATACTAAGGAAATCCTGAAAACATGACCTGCTGTGGGGTCTTGAGGACTGGAGTTGAGAAACACTGCTCTAGACCTCTTGTGCTCGACATCGCTACTGTGTTGTCAGGGAATTAACTAAGCTACTGATTTACTGCACAAGAGTGCATGCAGCACCGCTCTGGCGGACGTCACTAACCATCCTGACTTGGCCAGGAAAGCGCACTACAATGGCGGTCGCTGCTAAGAGACGCAGTATTTGTGCTATAGGTGTGAGAAAGCACTGTCAAGCTCCACCATTCACGAGCAGGCAACAGCACTAGGAAGGGGAATGATTAGGAGCTTTCATCCATCGACAGGCATACATCCACACGCACAAGTTATCTGGTTTACAATAGCGCATGGCCAAGAAGCCATGCAAACCTTTTATAGTAATCACGCTCCGGGACCTTCCTGATGGTCCAATAGGAGCTGCAACAGGACCTGAGCATGTGACTCCTGACCTCCAATGGGAGGTCGTCCCATGGGCATGTTCTAACCCTTAATTTCAGCTGAGTTCTGAGTTTTTTTGCGATATATAGATAATATTTTACTCAGTGATGGGCTCCACTGAGGAAGTTAATGAACTCCATACTTACCTCATTCATATAGACCCTAAGATGAAATGAAGTTTGGTTTCTGTCCCTCATGCCATCAAGTTTTTAAATATAAATTAGGTTAAGTGCTTTTTTGTTAAAATAACGGGAATATTTCCGTTACAATAGCGGACACTACTGAGTTTTGAGAAAATGTTTATCCCTGTGGTCTGACACTGAGGAAGAAAATAGTTATCAATCTTTGCTATTACCAGACACGATATGATGTGTGATAAGCTCAAACTCAACGTCTACAAAATGATAAGTTCTAACTAATTAACTTTTTTTTTTTAATTCCATATCTATTTACACACATGTGTATCTTGTCAAGGAATCAGGACTCCTTCATTTACATTAGATTCTGATCACATTTTGTTGAGTTGGACAAGGATTCCAAGATATTAATGGGGATCTTCAGTTTATTTGTATCCATTGCATTTCATGTGGCCTTCTATACAATTAACCCTGTCATTTACATAAGAAATGTCCTGTGTTCACAGTTGGCTTGCCAGGCTCCACAGAAGTGTCACCTTTGCAGTCTATTGTATCTGATGAACAGTTCCATTCATTATTATTCAATTGATCAAATAGTTTTATTACAGGACAATACACCCAAAACCAGACTGATTTCTTCTAAACCTCTTGCCTCTTCCTGAAGGAGACAATATTAACCCTGATGACCAGGACAACTTTTTTTTTTTTTTTTAATTCAGACCAGTGTCACTTCCTCACTGTAACTCAGGAACGCTTTAATGTTTATCATTGTATATGTGATTGTTTTTCTGACACTATTTTATGTTCGCGGTAAATTCAGGTTGATGTGTTTTGTGTTCAATTGTGAAAAAATATCAAAAATTTGGGTAAAAATTTGTGTAAAAGTAGCAATTTTCAAACTTTCAATCTTTATATTCTTAACTAGTTAGTCATGCTGTACATAAAAATAAATAACTTTTCTCATATGTCTACGATACATGTGCATCATTTTTCAAATTTTTCAAATTTTATTTTGTTAGGATATTAGAGCTGTTCGCAATTGTTACTAAACTTAATTTTTTCAAGAAATTTATAAAACCTTATTTTAGGGACCTATTCAGATTTAAATGGACATGCAGTCAAAAAGTTCTGTTTGGTCACAAGGCGAGGCTTGGAGGGAAGAAGCGACATTTGGTATTTTGAACGTAAATTTGTCTGGAATAGATTGCAGACACCGTGTCTTATTTGCAGAGGCCGTGGGAACCATAATAGCAGAAGCCCCCACAAGGGACCCCATACACCCCTCAAGGAATTCATCTAGGGGTGTACTGAACATTTGTAACCTACAGATTATTCACAAACTGCGCTGAGATGTGGCCACCACACAATGTGATGTTAGGGTCATCTAGCAATGGGAGCGCGGACACTGGGGAGTAGCGCAGATTTCCCTCATTATAATCCGCCCATGGTGGTATCCCTTTATTGAACAAAAAAAAAAAAAAAAAAATCACTAACATTTTTATAAAGATATTCCCATAAAAACAATCAAGAGACGGAATAAATTATTGCTATAATTTCCGGTAGTGAGTGTGCCACGACTTTAGGCAACCCCTTTCATAATGAATAAACGTATGATAATTTGTAGTTCGTGATCAACAATTTTTAGACCCAAGATCATAGTAAAAGGCAGATACGTCCTTGATAAAAGATGGCATGGAATCCTGTCCTGGTAAAAAGCTTTACTGGAAAACATGGCCCCCATTCAGGAGACAATACAGTAACCTCCTTGTGTGATTCTGCTATCGTACAAATGTACATAACAAACCTGTAGTATAGGTATAAGAGTAATGACTTCAATAATCTGGAAACACTTGTTAAATAGCCACTATACATTCATACATCAACTATATTAGATGATTTTTACACATTTTACCTAAGCGTGTATTATCATCCTATCCCCCGCGTGTAAGTATCATTATCTTGTACCCCATGATTGTGTCATTATTCAGGACCCCATTTGTCTGGTTCTCTTTTATCCTATACCTCCAAGTGTCAGCGTCAATCACTTCCACCCCCAATGGTTGATGAAATTGTTCTCTCCTTGTTAAAGACGATTCATAAATCTACCAAGATATCGAGATAAAGAAAAATTAGACCACTTATATAGTATAGATGAATGAACAGATATGAGATATTGATACAGATTTGAAGCAGATGACGTCATTTGTCACTTTCTTTTTAATAAATAAATCTATACATCAGAGTGATAAAGATAAAAAATAACATTATATTTCTCTATTGTTTATCTATAATTCAAGTTCCAGATGAAATACTTTGTATTCATTGCCATTTCCAAAAAAAATGTCCAGTTTTGGTCACATTGGTAGAGGATACATGTACTAGTTCACTTCTAAAATAATGGAGGCCACTGTTATTATCCAAGAGACCTAGTTGTATTATCCATGGGAAACAATGGACTCTGCAGAGGTCTCACCTTTGGGAAGTTTTGTAAACACATCACGAATTTTGCATGAATAGAAATTAGCACAAACTCAGGATCCACCCAAACCAACTGTACACACAATTCAATTCAATTCAAATGAGCTTTATTGGCAGGACAGGACATTTCATATGTAGATGTCAGTGTGAAGAGGCCCAGGACAAATTAATTGTGTTAGAAATTAAATAGATTCTAAGTAAGTTGAAGATCCCCATATAAATGTTATAGTCCTTGTCCAAACTCAACTTATGATGGTGTCCGGTCTCTTCCTTGACAAATGTATATGATATAGGTGGGTCAATATATATGACATAGAAAAAAGGTAAATAGTTAGAACTGTGTTGAGATTTATTTAGAACTGGTTAGAAGTCATGTCAAGTCTGGTAACGGTAAAGAATCCAATGATGAGAAATTTCTACTTCAAAATGAACAGACCACAGGGATAAAAATTGTCAAAACTCAGTAATATCAGCTATTGCAAAAGAAAAGATTATTCTGGTCAGGAAACTTGTCATAAAGCAGGTATTTATCCTATTGTAACTGTATTGATTTGTGACATCTAAAAACAGGCTGGAATTAGGGACAGAAGTCAGAGCTAATTTTACCTTGAACTATTCAAATGAGATAAGTATGAAGCACATTAAATTCTTCAAAGAAACTCATCAGTATGAGGAAAATGTTATCTACATCCCACAACAAACTCAGAACTCAAATGAAATTGTGGGTTAGCCACTAAATTGGACCCCTTGGCGGTACCCTTTATTAAAAAAAAATGACTGCTTAACATAAAAAAATTTTCATAATATATATTAAGACATGCAAAAGCATTTTGTTGGGAAATACTGCAGTAAGTTCTGGTAATGCATGTGCTGGAGACCTCAGTAAACCCCTTTCATAATCAATTAATGCGCATTGAGATAGTATGTCATTATCAAGAATGATTACACAGAGATCATACAAAGAAAGAAAGATGTGTGAGGAGAAGAGGAACTTTTATCTGCAACCAAAGACACATTTCTTGTACTGTTGGTCAGTCTGCACTGTGCATGAGAATCTTTTATGTTTGTTTTTGACAACTGATAGAAGCAAATTATTATTATGTGAAGTTTTGAAGATATTTGGAATTATTTTACATTTTTTTGATTTATCTATACATTTTTCTAATAGCTCCTCTGATGAATAAATCCCCTAAATACCGATGCACAATAGAGAGAAATACTAATTAATTATATTAGTTTTGGACATTTATATACAGGTAAATGATTACTTAGTAAATAGTCAGCAGGAAAGCTAAAGGTGTGAAATGATAAAATATCAGATACATAATAGATAAATAGATAAATGTATATCCAGACATATGACCATGGGGAGAGATTTGGAGGGAAGCTCTTTTCTGAGGAGTTTTGTGTGAGTTCTTCACCTACTGAATAGACTTTTGTTATGTAAATCAGATTTACTCTACCTGACACCCAAGATAGTGAAGACATTGACAGGAAATCCATGACCCCTCCCCAGTCTGATATAAATTGGGGTCTTTGCTCTTCCCTCATACATTCTCCTGGAGAAGACCCTTCTGAAATCTTCTGCCATACATCTATCATTGGGAGGAATAGAAAATGGAGAAATCATCAAGACCAGAATCTGTCTCCTCTGACTGCACCACTAACATAGAGGAAACAGAAGTGATTGTATCGGTGCAAAATCCTCATACAACAGGGATAGAGGTCGCCGAATACTTGAGCTGCTTCTGCACCGTGCTGAAAGGTCCAACCAAGGTCCGAAATTGTTTTGGCTTTTGGACCGGGAACTGGTCTTTCATGGTCAGGCTGAGAGAAGACCCGTCCTTCTCTGATGGTGGTCTCCTGCATCTACCAGAAAGATGCACATTAGGAAACTCAGAAGCAATAATTTCATATTCAGACACGTCACTGAGCAATAATAGAAGGATGATGGTGGAACAGGAGGAAGGTATCATATCGCGTCTCTGCTGCCACTGCCCTCAGCAAAGCAATATTTTCATGGACTATTCTGATCACCTCAAGGAAATCCAAGACCGGATATTTAAGAACCCCGAGATACATCAGAGAAAAAGTAACAGGTAAGAGGACAATGCGCTCCACCATTCATTACCAGGGTCTCCAGATATCATATCTGTTCTTGGGACAAATGGTAAAGAGTCATAACCAACTTGATGTTGACTTCTATTTATTGTTATTTTTTTTTGCAAGTTCAAATCTTATAATCTACTGCACAAGATATGAGCCAGCATTGATCGGGATGAGTTTGGGGCCGAATATATCTTAAAACATTTATTATTATTGATGCCAATGATATCTAACATGGGGCCATTTCCGAAAAACTCAGATTTTTCCAGTTTATTTTATAAAAAGAGGTACTTTTAGCAGAGTTTTGCCTATTGCTGCATTTTATAGTGGTGTAATATCTATATTTTATCCTCCTTTTCCCACAGATGAAATCATTTCTTTGCTGATGGAGATGACAGAAGAACCGGAGGCAACAGAATTTTGAAAACGAATTCTGGATCCAATCTGTATGAACTCTCTCTGCCAGTTTCCCCCAAAGCATCTAATTTATGAACATATCGGCACCTGGACTTAGTACCATGAGCTGAAACTGAAGACCCTTAAATCCTCTGTATATATTGATCATTTTGCCAAACTTGTTATTTCAATAAAACTTGAATGTAATTCAAATGTTTTTCTTCCTTGTGTCATCTTTATATTCATCTAAAAGGGAAAAGTTGTTCTCAATGCAATGTCATGTTTCTCCAAACCTGTCTCTTAGGTTTAAAATTGATGTTCTTGTGTTTCCGGGGTATAATTGACTTTGGGTGCAGTGATGGGGGCACAAATGCTCCCATTTAATTATGTGTATACTTTTTTACAACAATAAAACAAATACCTAGTTTATCCCATACATGCTTGCAACTATGTCATGTACCGTATTTTTCGGATTATAAGGCGCACTTTTGTTCCCCAAAATTTTGGGGGAAGAGGGGGGTGCGTCTTATAATCCGAATCTGTATCCTGTGCTGTAGAGGAGGGGGGCGGCTCTGAAGTGGTGTCAGGGGGTTGGAGTGGTCTGGCTGCAGCAGGAGGTCCTGTGCTCCCGCTCATTAGCCTCCTGTAATATTCAGTGCACCCGCTGTCCATCACCTCAGTGCTGAAGCCGCTCAGAGTTGCTGGACAGGGGAACAGTGCAGATTACATGTGCCTGCACTCCCCCTCCTCCAATCATGAATATGACCCCTGCAGGCACACATATAGCCCCCCAGTCACTACACTGTGTGTGCCTGCAGGGGGCATGTAGTGACTGGGGGGGCTGTCTGTGTGCCTGAAGGGGGGCTATGTGTGTGCCTGCAAGGGGGCATGTAGTGACTGGGGGGGCTATGTGTGTGCCTGCAGGTTGCATGTAGTGAATGGGATCACCAGGAAGGCTTCCGGCAGCAGTTCCAGCTGCAGAAGCAGGCAGGAGAGCCAGGACACATGGGTGGCGCCATCTTGTTTCCGGGGGGAAAAAAAAAAAATGCAGATTCTGGGGCCGTCCAGCCAGATGCCCGTGGGGGAAGAGGGGGGGGGGGGGAGAACAGGCCCCCCGAAAGGCTATCCATGGAGATGCTGGTAAGGGGGCCACAGCACAGGGCAAGGAGCACTTCGAGGGAGCGGGGGGCCAAGCGATAATAGAAGGCGACAGCCCAGGGCTGTGAGCACCCCCAAGTAGCCGGGGCCGCACATCAGGTTGCAGGGCCAGAGCCACCAGCAAGCCTTTAGCACATTCCTGGAGTGGGTAGTGAAGGATATCACGGGATTGGGATCGTTGATCCACTACCTCGATGATTTTTGGTGCATAGGTCCCGCACAATCAAAGGTGTGCGATACCATGATAAAAAGTTTGCAGGGTTTGCTAAGGAGTTCGGGGTGCCATTGGCTCCCGAGAAAACTGTCGGCCCAATGTCGTGTATCTCCTTTCTGGGAATCATGACCGCAGGGGTCAGTATTGGGACCTGTTCTCTTCAACATATTCATTAATGATCTGGTAGAAGGTTTACACAGTAAAATATCGATATTTGCAGATGATACAAAACTATGTAAAGCAGTTAATACAAGAGAAGATAGTATTCTGCTACAGATGGATCTGGATAAGTTGGAAACTTGGGCTGAAAGGTGGCAGACGAGGTTTAACAATGATAAATGTAAGGTTATACACATGGGAAGAAGGAATCAATATCACCATTACACACTGAATGGGAAACCACTGGGTAAATCTGACAGGGAGAAGGACTTGGGGATCCTAGTTAATGATAAACTTACCTGGAGCAGCTAGTGCCAGGCAGCAGCTGCCAAGGCAAACAGGATCATGGGGTGCATTAAAAGAGGTCTGGATACACATGATGAGAGCATTATACTGCCTCTGTACAAATCCCTAGTTAGACCGCACATGGAGTACTGTGTCCAGTTTTGGGCACCGGTGCTCAGGAAGGATATAATGGAACTAGAGAGAGTACAAAGGAGGGCAACAAAATTAATAAAGGGGATGGGGGAACTACAATACCCAGATAGATTAGCGAAATTAGGATTATTTAGTCTAGAAAAAAGACGACTGAGGGGCGATCTAATAACCATGTATAAGTATATAAGGGGACAATACAAATATCTCGCTGAGGATCTGTTTATACCAAGGAAGGTGACGGGCACAAGGGGGCATTCTTTGCGTCTGGAGGAGAGAAGGTTTTTCCACCAACATAGAAGAGGATTCTTTACTGTTAGGGCAGTGAGAATCTGGAATTGCTTGCCTGAGGAGGTGGTGATGGCGAACTCAGTCGAGGGGTTCAAGAGAGGCCTGGATGTCTTCCTGGAGAAGAACAATATTGTATCATACAATTATTAGGTTCTGTAGAAGGATGTAGATCTGGGGATTTATTATGATGGAATATAGGCTGAACTGGATGGACAAATGTCTTTTTCGGCCTTACTAACTATGTTACTATGATCGACACTATACGGTGGGAGTGTCGTCTCCAGGGAGAGAAGGTAGCAGCCCTGAAATTGGAAATAGGCAGGGCTAGGAGAGTTAAAAAACTGAAGCTGCAGGAGGTGCAGTCCTTGCTGGGGAGTTTAAATTTCGCATGTCGAGTCATGCCGATGGGCAGGATATTCACGAGGAGATTGGCGGCGGCGACAGCCGGTGTAAAATTGCTGCATCATTATGTGCGATTGACAGCGGATAAAGCAGATCTTGTGGTTTGGGACACATTCTTAGAAAAGTACAATGGGCTTTCTCTGTTGATGGAAGGGGGATGTTGTAATTCGGATATTGAATTATACACGGATGCAGCGGGCAGTCAAGGTTTTGGAGCTTACTGTCAGGGGCTGTGGTGCACGGCAGCATGGCCAGAGGAATGGGTGCGCTCAGGGCTGATAAACATTGCACTACTGGAAATTTTCCCAATCCTGGTGGCGGTAACACTATGGGGAGATCGGCTGAAGAACTGAAAAATTAGGTTTAAGTGCGATAACATGGGAGTGGTCATGGCCATAAACATCACCCTGTCTTCGCCGCCAGTAATTAGAGTGTTGAGGCAGCTGGTGTTGGAATGCTTAGTGATCAATGCTCATATTACAGCATCTCATGTACCAGGAGAATTTAACTCAGTGGCTGATGCGCTCTCTCATTTTCAGTGGCAGCGGTTTTGGGCGTTGGCCCCGAAGCGGAAGAAGAGGGCTTACCCTGCCCTGCCGGACTATGGAACGTTGCATCAGGGCTGCCGTACTGCTGATCAAGTCATCCATAACAAGTAGCACGTGGGCGGCGTACGGACGGTCGTGGAGGCAGTGGGAACAATGGCTAGGCCGAGGGAGCAAGAACTTGTCAGAAGAGGAACAGATTGGGGTGTTATTGATGGGAATTAGGCGGGCCGCAGATGATAGTTGGCCAGCGGCTAAAATGAGTCAACTAATTGCAGGATTAGCATTTGGGTTTAAACTAAGAAACAGAACTGATTTGACAAAGTTGTTTTAGTCAGTCGAGCCATTAAAAGGTTACCGGAAGGGAAAGGTTAGAAAGGACAGCAGGCGGCCGGTGTCGTTCGGCATGTTAGAAGAATTAGGAGGGCAGTTAAAAGTGGTGTGCAGGACACAATTTGAAGTTGGCCTGTTTGGCAACGGAGGCCGCGGTGGGTGGGCTGAGCCCTGAAACAGTAAAGCGAATTGGCCGGTGGGAGTCGCGACGGTACAGGTCTTACATACGACCTCAAGGTTATGAGGCAGCGATCCCCCCCCCCCCCCCAGAGTTGGTACATCACACTCAGGGCCGCCATCAGGGCATTACAGCCATTACTGCTGTATGGGGCCCGGTCAGCAGCAGTACACAGAGGGGCCCGCAGATCCGGGGCCCCACTGTTGTGCTTCTACTGATCGGGCCCCATCATGTAGTAAAATACTGTGCACTGCGGCGCTGGGGCCCGGGAGCCTTTTTGGAGCTGTGCACGGCCGTCTCACCTAGTCGGCTGCACAGCTCCTGCTCGGCTGTGGCTAGAATGTATGGGCTCCCTGCAGGTCCTGACTACAGCCCATACATTCTAGCCGTCTCAGTAGTGAATGTGCTAGAATGTAGGGGTCCTGTCAGGTCCTCTCAGCAGCCCATACATTCTAGCTGCTGCTTCACTGCTGGAAACACTAGACGCCCCGGGAACGACTGAGGTAAGTATAAAAAACATTTTTGTTTTTTTAATAGGTGAGGTGAGGTGGGGGGGAGTGAGACTGCAGATGATGGGGTGTGTTTTAGGGAGTACTGTACATGATGAAATAATAGGGGGCTGCAAATGATAAAGTGTATTTGAGGGGGTACTACACATGAAATGATTGGGGCTGCAAATGAAGTAAGGGGGACTGCAGATGAAGTGAAGGGGGGATAGGGGACTGCAAATGATGATGTGGGGGTGATGGGGACTGCAAATGATGTGGGGGGACTGCAAATGATGTGGGGGGACTGCAAATGATGATGTGGGGGTGATGGGAACTGCAAATGATGTGGGGGGACTGCAAATGATGTGGGGGTACTGCAAATGATGATGTGGGGGTGATGGGAACTGCAAATGATGTGGGGGTGACGGGGACTGCAAATGATGTGGGGGTGATGGGGACTGCAAATGATGATGTGGGGGTGATGGGGACTGCAAATGATGATGTGGGGGTGATGGGGACTGCAAATGATGATGTGGGGGTGATGGGGACTGCAAATGATGTTGGGGGACTGCAAATGATGTGGGGGTGATGGGGACTGCAAATGATGTGGGGGTTATGGGGACTGCAAATGATGATGTGGGGGGGATGGGGACTGCAAATGATGATGTGGGGGTGATGGGGACTGCAAATGATGTGGGGGTGATGGGGACTGCAAATGATGTTGGGGGACTGCAAATGATGTGGGGGTGATGGGGACTGCAAATGATGTGGGGGTGATGGGGACTGCAAATGATGTTGGGGGACTGCAAATGATGTGGGGGTGATGGGGACTGCAAATGATGTGGGGGTTATGGGGACTGCAAATGATGATGTGGGGGGGATGGGGACTGCAAATGATGTTGGGGGACTGCAAATGATGATGTGGGGGTGATGGGGACTGCAAATGATGTGGGGGGACTGCAAATGATGTGGGGGGACTGCAAATGATGATGTGGGGGTGATGGGAACTGCAAATGATGTGGGGGTGATGGGGACTGCAAATGATGTGGGGGTGATGGGGACTGCAAATGATGATGTGGGGGTGATGGGGACTGCAAATGATGATGTGGGGGTGATGGGGACTGCAAATGATGTGGGGGTGATGGGGACTGCAAATGATGTTGGGGGACTGCAAATGATGATGTGGGGGGATGGGGACTGCAAATGATGTTGGGGGACTGCAAATGATGATGTGGGGTGATGGGGACTGCAAATGATGTGGGGGTGATGGGAACTGCAAATGATGTGGGGGTGATGGGAACTGCAAATGATGTGGGGGTGATGGAGACTGCAAATGATGTGGGGGTGATGGAGACTGCAAATGATGATGTGGGGGTGATGGGGACTGCAAATGATGTTGGGGGACTGCAAATGATGATGTGGGGGTGATGGGGACTGCAAATGATGTGGGGGTGATGGGGACTGCAAATGATGTGGGGGTGATGGGGACTGCAAATGATGTTGGGGGACTGCAAATGATGTGGGGGTGATGGGGACTGCAAATGATGTGGGGGTTATGGAGACTGCAAATGATGATGTGGGGGTGATGGGGACTGCAAATGATGTTGGGGGACTGCAAATGATGTGGGGGTGATGGGGACTGCAAATGATGATGTGGGGGGGATGGGGACTGCAAATGATGTTGGGCGACTGCAAATGATGATGTGGGGGTGATGGGGACTGCAAATGATGTGGGGGGACTGCAAATGATGTGGGGGGACTGCAAATGATGATGTGGGGGTGATGGGAACTGCAAATGATGTGGGGGTGATGGGGACTGCAAATGATGATGTGGGGGGATGGGGACTGCAAATGATGTTGGGGGACTGCAAATGATGATGTGGGGTGATGGGGACTGCAAATGATGTGGGGGTGATGGGAACTGCAAATGATGTGGGGGTGATGGGAACTGCAAATGATGTGGGGGTGATGGAGACTGCAAATGATGTGGGGGTGATGGAGACTGCAAATGATGATGTGGGGGTGATGGGGACTGCAAATGATGTTGGGGGACTGCAAATGATGATGTGGGGGTGATGGGGACTGCAAATGATGTTGGGGGACTGCAAATGATGATGTGGGAGTGATGGGGACTGCAAATGATGTGGGGGTGATGGAGACTGCAAATGATGATGTGGGGGTGATGGGGACTGAAAATGATGTTGGGGGACTGCAAATGATGATGTGGGGGTGATGGGGACTGCAAATGATGTGGGGGTGATGGGGACTGCAAATGATGTGGGGGTGATGGGAACTGCAAATGATGTGGGGGTGATGGAGACTGCAAATGATGTGGGGTGATAGAGACTGCAAATGATGATGTGGGGGTGATGGGGACTGCAAATGATGTTGGGGGACTGCAAATGATGATGTGGGGGTGATGGGGACTGCAAATGATGTTGGGGGACTGCAAATGATGATGTGGGGGTGATGGGGACTGCAAATGATGTTGGGGGACTGCAAATGATGATGTGGGGGTGATGGGGACTGCAAATGATGTTGGGGGACTGCAAATGATGATGTGGGGGTGATGGGGACTGCAAATGATGTGGGGGTGATGGGGACTGCAAATGATGTGGGGGTGATGGAGACTGCAAATGATGATGTGGGGGTGATGGGGACTGCAAATGATGTTGGGGGAATGCAAATGATGATGTGGGGGTGATGGGGACTGCAAATGATGTTGGGGGACTGCAAATGATGATGTGGGGGTGATGGGGACTGCAAATGATGTGGGGGTGATGGGGACTGCAAATGATGTTGGGGGACTGCAAATGATGTGGGGGTGATTGGGACTGCAAATGATGTGGGGGTTATGGGGACTGCAAATGATGATGTGGGGGTTATGGGGACTGCAAATGATGATGTGGGGGTGATGGGAACTGCAAATGATGATGTGGGGGTGATGGGGACTGCAAATGATGTTGGGGGACTGCAAATGATGATGTGGGGGTGATGGGGACTGCAAATGATGTGGGGGTGATGGGGACTGCAAATGATGTGGGGGTGATGGGGACTGCAAATGATGTGGGGGTGATGGGGACTGCAAATGATGTGGGGGTGATGGGGACTGCAAATGATGTGGGGGTGATGGGGACTGCAAATGATGTGGGGGTGATGGAGACTGCAAATGATGATGTGGGGGTGATGGGGACTGCAAATGATGTGGGGGTGATGGGGACTGCAAATGATGTGGGGGTGATGGGGACTGCAAATGATGTGGGGGTGATGGAGACTGCAAATGATGATGTGGGGGTGATGGGGACTGCAAATGATGTTGGGGGACTGCAAATGATGATGTGGGGGTGATGGGGACTGCAAATGATGTGGGGGTGATGGGGACTGCAAATGATGTGGGGGTGATGGGAACTGCAAATGATGTGGGGGTGATGGAGACTGCAAATGATGTGGGGTGATGGAGACTGCAAATGATGATGTGGGGGTGATGGGGACTGCAAATGATGTTGGGGGACTGCAAATGATGATGTGGGGGTGATGGGGACTGCAAATGATGTTGGGGGACTGCAAATGATGATGTGGGGGTGATGGGGACTGCAAATGATGTGGGGGTGATGGGGACTGCAAATGATGTGGGGGTGATGGAGACTGCAAATGATGATGTGGGGGTGATGGGGACTGCAAATGATGTTGGGGGACTGCAAATGATGATGTGGGGGTGATGGGGACTGCAAATGATGTTGGGGGACTGCAAATGATGATGTGGGGGTGATGGGGACTGCAAATGATGTGGGGGTGATGGGGACTGCAAATGATGTTGGGGGACTGCAAATGATGTGGGGGTGATGGGGACTGCAAATGATGTGGGGGTTATGGGGACTGCAAATGATGATGTGGGGGGGATGGGGACTGCAAATGATGTGGGGGTTATGGGGACTGCAAATGATGATGTGGGGGTGATGGGGACTGCAAATGATGTGGGGGTGATGGGGACTGCAAATGATGTGGGGGTTATGGGGACTGCAAATGATGATGTGGGGGGGATGGGGACTGCAAATGATGTTGGGGGACTGCAAATGATGATGTGGGGGTGATGGGGACTGCAAATGATGTTGGGGGACTGCAAATGATGATGTGGGGGTGATGGGGACTGCAAATGATGTGGGGGTGATGGGGACTGCAAATGATGTTGGGGGACTGCAAATGATGATGTGGGGGTGATGGGGACTGCAAATGATGTGGGGGTTATGGGGACTGCAAATGATGATGTGGGGGGGATGGGGACTGCAAATGATGTGGGGGTTATGGGGACTGCAAATGATGATGTGGGGGTGATGGGGACTGCAAATGATGTGGGGGTGATGGGAACTGCAAATGATGTGGGGGTGATGGGAACTGCAAATGATGTGGGGGTGATGGAGACTGCAAATGATGTGGGGGTGATGGAGACTGCAAATGATGATGTGGGGGTGATGGGGACTGCAAATGATGTTGGGGGACTGCAAATGATGATGTGGGGGTGATGGGGACTGCAAATGATGTTGGGGGACTGCAAATGATGATGTGGGGGTGATGGGGACTGCAAATGATGTGGGGGTGATGGGGACTGCAAATGATGTTGGGGGACTGCAAATGATGATGTGGGGGTGATGGGGACTGCAAATGATGTGGGGGTGATGGGGACTGCAAATGATGTTGGGGTGATGGAGACTGCAAATGATGATGTGGGGGTGATGGGGACTGCAAATGATGTTGGGGGACTGCAAATGATGATGTGGGGGTGATGGGGACTGCAAATGATGTGGGGGTGATGGGGACTGCAAATGATGTGGGGGTGATGGGAACTGCAAATGATGTGGGGGTGATGGAGACTGCAAATGATGTGGGGTGATGGAGACTGCAAATGATGATGTGGGGGTGATGGGGACTGCAAATGATGTTGGGGGACTGCAAATGATGATGTGGGGGTGATGGGGACTGCAAATGATGTTGGGGGACTGCAAATGATGATGTGGGGGTGATGGGGACTGCAAATGATGTGGGGGTGATGGGGACTGCAAATGATGATGTGGGGGTGATGGGGACTGCAAATGATGATGTGGGGGTGATGGGGACTGCAAATGATGTTGGGGGACTGCAAATGATGATGTGGGGGTGATGGGGACTGCAAATGATGTTGGGGGACTGCAAATGATTATGTGGGGGTGATGGGGACTGCAAATGATGTTGGGGGACTGCAAATGATGATGTGGGGGTGATGGGGACTGCAAATGATGTGGGGGTGATGGGGACTGCAAATGATGTTGGGGGACTGCAAATGATGATGTGGGGGTGATGGGGACTGCAAATGATGTGGGGGTGATGGGAACTGCAAATGATGATGTGGGGGTGATGGGGACTGCAAATGATGTTGGGGGACTGCAAACGATGTGGGGGTGATGGGGACTGCAGATGATGATGGGGGGTGATGGGGACTGCAAATGATGTGGGGGGACTGCAAATGATGATGTGGGGGTGATGGGGACTGCAAATGATGTGGGGGTGATGGGGACTGCAAATGATGATGTGGGAGATGGGGACTGCAAATGATGTGGGGGTGATGGGAATTGCAAATGATGTGGGGGGGATGGGGATAGGTAATGATGTGGGAGTGATAGGGACTGCAGATGATGAAGTGTGTTTGAGGGGGTTCTGCACATGATGAAATGATAGGGGGCTGCAAATGATGAAGTAAGGGGGACTGCAGATGAAGTGACGGGGGGGGATAGGGGACTAAATGATGATAGGGGACTAAATGATGAAGTGGGGGTGATGGGGACTGCACATGAAGTGAGTGTGAGGGACGTGGACAGCAATTGAATTGAACTTGGGGGTGGGAAGAGCAAATGATGTATTGAAGGTGGGGAGAGCAAATAATGAATTTTGAGGGTGGGGAAGATCAATTGATAATGAATAGAGGGTGGGAGAGAGAGAAGACGTGGCAATGAATTGAGGCAGAAGGGGCATGTAACTATAATGAATTGGGGTAAGGGTTAGAGCGGGAGGTACATAGTGGGTTCGTTGAGGATAAAGTAACTGGTAATAAATTGGAAGAATACAGGTGCTAATTAATTTATATATTAAATGAGGAAAGTGGCTATATACAGATAGTGGGGGCACAGTGGCGGATTATAATTTATATTTGGAATGGTGGGTTGCATAATAACCAATTATATATTAATGGTGGGTGAACGTCTGTAGTCAGATGTGTAGTGTAGAAGAAAGGGAAAAAATGGGGAATGTGCTCTGGAAGCCGTGCTCTAGATAACTGTGTTATTTTATGCAGATGAGACGAGTCCTGGCAGAAAGAAGTGATAGCGGTCTGCGCTGGATTAAAAAGAAACGCAAAGATGAAGGACTTTAGCTAGAGACGTCACTGGTGAGTATGTTACCTGTACACTGACACCATACACTGTATACTGTATACAGTGCTCCTGTGTATAATGTCACTGGTGATCACTATACTATCTGTACACTATACACTATATACAGAGCTCCTTTGTATAATGTCACTAGTGATTGCTGTATTACATGTACACTGTACCCTATATACAGAGCTCCTGTGTATAATGTCACTAGTGATCACTATATTATCTGTACACTATACACTATATACAGAGCTCTTGTGTATAATGTCACTAGTGATCGCTGTATTACATGTACACTGACACTATATGAAGAGCTCCTGTGTATAATGGCATCGGCGACCACTGTATTACCTGTACACACACTGCATACTAAGTACAGATCTCCTGTGTATAATGGCACTTATGGTGATAGTATTTTTTTTTTTATTAATGATCAGTATTGTACTATTCAGTCACAATGTGGTGGTAATATGTTGTCCGGCCATGGTGTAGCGGTATTTGTTCCTTGTATGTGCTATTATTCGGTCACTGTGTGGTGGTAATATGTGGTCTATTCATGTTGTGTTGGTATTTGTTCCTTGTATGTAGTTGGTCACCATGTGATGGTAATATGTGGTCTGGACATGCTGCGGTGGTATTTGTCCCTTGTATGTGATATTGTTCAGTCACTGTGGTGGTAATATGTGGTCTGCACATGGTGTGGCGGTATTTGTTCCTTGTAGATAGTATTATAGGTCACTATGTGGTGATAATATGGTGTCTGGTCATGGTGTTGTGGTATTTGTCCCTTGTATGTGGTATTATTGGTCAATTGAAAAATAAATAAAAATACACCTAAATTGTATTGCATATTTTAACAAATGTTTAATAGATTAGAGTAGAGTAGGGCTCGGCCAAAAGAGTCTACCTTGTTGTCGTCTCAAATTTAAAAAAACCTTTTGGCCAAAACAAAAGCTGCTGGCTATGTGTTTGATCTGGTAATGGGAACTGTTAATGTGTGATTTGTGAGAAGTGGAGTTTTGGCAAGAGACAGCGGTGGGGCTGTTGACAGTTCGAGGGGTGGAGGCGGGGCTGGGGTGGAGCCTGGGCGGAGTCTTAAGGGGCCCTGAAAATTTTGCCAGTATGGGGCCCTGAAATTCCTAGTGGCAGCCCTGATCACACTAATTTCTTTTGGTTTGTTACAGGACATGTCCCGGTCGTCATTTGGATCTTAGGACATTCATACATTTATTGGGAAGCACAGCAGGCTGACAGACGGACAGGCGGGAGACAGTTAGGTATTGCAAGAAATAGGGCGGTGCTTAGGATGTTGGGGTTTAACATGGGGCCGGGTACTGCATGAGTTTTACCGGGCGGTATACCTCTACGGGGTCCCAGATATATTAGTATTACATGCAGGGGGTAATGACTTGGGGTCTAGCTCGGGAAAAGGGCTGAGTGTCAAAATCAGAAGGGATGTAAGACAGCTTGGATTAGCATGTCCAAACATGAGGCTAGTGTGGTCTGACATGGTACCTAGAAGGAAGTGGCGAGGGGCACGTTCATTGGGAAAGATTAACAAAGCCCGGGTAAAAGTTAACAAAGCGGTATCTAAGTTTGTGTCACGAAACGGAGGGGTGATGATACGTCACGCAGGCTTGGATTCTACAGAGAGATTGCTGGTTTGGGGACAGGGTGCATTTGAACACCGCGGGGAATGACTTATGGATTGAGGGCTTGCTTGAGGGGATACGGAAGGCCACAGCAGGGTTGGTTGGTGGGGTCTCGAGCTCTTGAAAGGGGGGTCAAGTGCTCTCGGTGTGGAATTGGTGGGTCCTCGAAGCTGGCAAAAAAGTTCGGTAAAGGGGGGATTCTTGCATTGCAGGACCCCCCCTACTGTGGAAAGTTACTTTGTTGGTGGTCTGGTGATACTTGGGTGATACCCGATGAGGCAGGTCGGGGTCACATTATCATGGGACCCGGAGGGCTACCTGATGTTGGAGGTCGGGTGCGCGGTACCGATGGGTGGGTACCCGATGATGGAAGTCGGGTACAGGTTAATGATGTGGAGGCAACCTCTACCCTCAACTTATGGTGCTTCCGAGCTTTAAGAAAAACGCAGCTGGAAGTAAGGTTGAGAGGGAAGAGGCAGTGCCAATGGGATAATCACCAGACCAGGATCGGGTTAGCTTCGAGGGCCTCACCAAGGGTCTTTATATTAATATCAATAATAAATTGGCTGCTGTGGCCATTATTATCCAAAATACTGCTGTGGTGTGGTTATTAAAGAAAGATGGGGGGAGTCACGGGGAGTCAACCTTGCCAAGGTCATGCAGTAATTGACTTTGCCGCACACCATCATCCCGAGTATAAGAGACTCGGCGCCACCCTGCTCGCCGCATTCTGTTCCGGATTTAGCGAGAGTAAGGAGAGCTGCTGCAGAGATTGTGGATTTAATAATTAAGGTACCTTCCCACAACGATTTCGTTAACAATATCGTTGCTTTTTGTGACGTAGCAACGATATCGTTAACAAAATCGTTATGCGTGACAGCGACCAACGATCAGGCCCCTGCTGGGAGATCGTTGGTCGCTGGGAATGATCAGGACCTTTTTTTGGTCGCTGATCTCCCGCTGTCATCGCTGGATCGGCGTGTGTGACGCAAATCCAGCGATGTGTTCACTGGTAACCAGGGTAAATATCGGGTTACTAAGCGCAGGGCCACGCTTAGTAACCCGATGTTTACCCTGGTTACCATTGTAAAAGTTAAAACAAACAGTACATACTTACATTCCGGTGTCTGTCACGTCCCCCGGCATCAGCTTCCCGCACTGACTGTTTACGGCCGGCCGTAAAGCAGAGCACAGCGGTGACGTCACGGCGCTGACAGTGCAGGGAAGCTGATGCCGGGGGACGTGACAGATACCGGAATGTAGGTAAGTACTGTTTGTTTTTTTATTACTTTTACAATGGTAACCAGGGTAAACATCGGGTTAGTAAGCGTGGCCCTGCGCTTAGTAACCCGATGTTTACCCTGGTTACCCGGGGACTTAGGCATTGTTGGTCGCTGGAGAGCTATCTGTGTGACAGCTCTCCAGTGACCACACAACGACCTAAACAGCGACGCTGCAGCGATCGGCATCCTTTTCTATATCGCTGCAGCGTCGCTAAATGTGACGGTACCTTTAGTGTAGGTCTGCAACTGTTTAGCCCTAAAAAGGACTGTTGGTTTTTCAGTAGTTGTGGACTGATTTGTGGGTCCCCAGATTGCAGCGCAAGGTAGGCAGGGCACGACATATCCACATCAGTGTAAGGCCTGCAGTCACTATGTGCGTACATAGCTCCCACTGCTTCCCTCCCAAAGCTCCATCACTGTCTGCAGCTGCTTATTTACTGTGTAACTAGCTGCAGTTTTGTTTGTTTTTTCCAAAAATTCACCCCCCAAAAATATATACAGTCTGTTTTGTCAGACTGAGGCCTGGTGTATCGGTTTAAAAATCTTAGTTTTGCAGGCATACGTAGCATAGTTCTGCGTGCTAGTCTTGTGCCACTTTTTTTTTTGTTAAATTCACCAAAAAGCAAAAACCACATTAATACAGTCTGTTAAGTCAGGCTGAGTCCTGTTGTATCTGTTTTTGAAAAATTGTATTTCCGCACAACATACGTTGTTATGACTAGCGAACACACCAAATAATAATTAGAGATGATATAAGGTGCGTTAGCTGCACAGTGGACCCTGGACTGCGAAGACACCTGCTGCTTGGTAATGATGGACTATATGGCAGTATAATGTGAGTACACATACGGGTTAGCTTCACCCGGTATAAAGGAAGCAAACCCTGTTGCGTCACAGGGCCGTGATACTGCACAGAGCGCAAGCATGGAGTCACAGAACTCTTACCCGGAGTCTTGGGGCAGAGCCCGTCTAGACCAGTGTTTCTAAACTCCAGTCCTCAAGACCCCACAACAGGTCATGTTTTCAGGATTTCCTTAGTATTGCATAGGTGATAATCTCATCACCTGCTCAAGCATTAATTCCATCGCCTATGCAATACTAAGGAAATCCTGAAAACATGACCTGCTGTGGGGTCTTGAGGACTGGAGTTGAGAAACACTGCTCTAGACCTCTTGTGCTCGACATCGCTACTGTGTTGTCAGGGAATAAACTAAGCTACTGATTTACTGCACAAGAGTGCATGCAGCACCGCTCTGGCGGACGTCACTAACCATCCTGACTTGGCCAGGAAAGCGCACTACAATGGCGGTCGCTGCTAAGAGACGCAGTATTTGTGCTATAGGTGTGAGAAAGCACTGTCAAGCTCCACCATTCACGAGCAGGCAACAGCACTAGGAAGGGGAATGATTAGGAGCTTTCATCCATCGACAGGCATACATCCACACGCACAAGTTATCTGGTTTACAATAGCGCATGGCCAAGAAGCCATGCAAACCTTTTATAGTAATCACGCTCCGGGACCTTCCTGATGGTCCAATAGGAGCTGCAACAGGACCTGAGCATGTGACTCCTGACCTCCAATGGGAGGTCGTCCCATGGGCATGTTCTAACCCTTAATTTCAGCTGAGTTCTGAGTTTTTTTGCGATATATAGATAATATTTTACTCAGTGATGGGCTCCACTGAGGAAGTTAATGAACTCCATACTTACCTCATTCATATAGACCCTAAGATGAAATGAAGTTTGGTTTCTTTCCCTCATTCCATCAAGCTTTTAAATATAAATTAGGTTAAGTGCTTTTTTGTTAAAATAACGGGAATATTTCCGTTACAATAGCGGACACTACTGAGTTTTGAGAAAATGTTTATCCCTGTGGTCTGACACTGAGGAAGAAAATAGTTATCAATCTTTGCTATTACCAGACATGATATGATGTGTGATAAGCTCAAACTCAACGTCTACAAAATGATAAGTTCTAACTAATTAACTTTTTTTTTTTAATTTCATATCTATTTACACACATGTGTATCTTGTCAAGGAATCAGGACTCCTTCATTTACATTAGATTCTGATCACATTTTGTTGAGTTGGACAAGGATTCCAAGATATTAATGGGGATCTTCAGTTTATTAGTATCCATTGCATTTCATGTGGCCTTCTATACAATTAACCCTGTCATTTACATAAGAAATGTCCTGTGTTCACAGTTGGCTTACAAGGCTCCACAGAAGTGTCACCTTTGCAGTCTATTGTATCTGATGAACAGTTCCATTCATTATTATTCAATTGATCAAATAGTTTTATTACAGGACAATACACCCAAAACCAGACTGATTTCTTCTAAACCTCTTGCCTCTTCCTGAAGGAGACAATATTAACCCTGATGACCAGGACAACTTTTTTTTTTTTTTTTAATTCAGACCAGTGTCACTTCCTCACTGTAACTCAGGAACACTTTAATGTTTATCATTGTATATGTGATTGTTTTTCTGACACTATTTTATGTTTGCGGTAAATTCAGGTTGATATGTTTTGTGTTCAATTGTGAAAAAATATCAAAAATTTGGGTAAAAATTTGTGTAAAAGTAGCAATTTTCAAACTTTCAATCTTTATATTCTTAACTAGTTAGTCATGCTGTACATAAAAATAAATAACTTTTCTCATATGTCTACGATACATGTGCATCATTTTTCAAATTTTTCAAATTTTATTTTGTTAGGATTTTAGAGCTGTTCGCAATTGTTACTAAACTTAATTTTTTCAAGAAATTTATAAAACCTGTTTTAGGGACCTATTCAGATTTAAATGGACATGCAGTCAAAAAGTTCTGTTTGGTCACAAGGCGAGGCTTGGAGGGAAGAAGCGACATTTGGTATTTGGAACGTAAATTTGTCTGGAATAGATTGCAGACACCGTGTCTTATTTGCAGAGGCCGTGGGAACCAAAACAGCAGAACCCTCCAGAAGGGACCCCATACACCCCTCAAGGAATTCATCTAGGGATGTACTGAACATTTGTAACCTACAGATTATTCACAAACTGCGCTGAGATGTGGCCACCACACAATGTGATGTTAGGGTCATCTAGCAATGGGAGCGCGGACACTGGGGAGTAGCGCAGATTTCACTCATTATAATCCGCCCATGGTGGTATCCCTTTATTGAACAAAAAAAAAAAAAAAATCACTAACATTTTTATACAGATATTCCCATAAAAACAATCAAGAGACGGAATAAATTATTGCTATAATTTCCGGTAGTGAGTGTGCCACGACTTTAGGCAACCCCTTTCATAATGAATAAACGTATGATAATTTGTAGTTCGTGATCAACAATTTTTAGACCCAAGATCATAGTAAAAGGCAGATAAGTCCTTGATAAAAGATGGCATGGAATCCTGTCCTGGTAAAAAGCTTTACTGGAAAATATGGACCCCATTCAGGAGACAATACAGTCACCTCCTTGTGTGATTCTGCTGTCGTACAAATGTACATAACAAACCTGTAGTATAGGTATAAGAGTAATGACTTCAATAATCTGGAAACACTTGTTAAATAACCATTATACATTCATACATCACTTATATTCGATGATTTTTACACATTTTATCTAAGCGTGTATTATCATCCTATCCCCCGCGTGTAAGTATCATTATCTTGTACCCCATGATTGTGTCATTATTCAGGACCCCATTTGTCTGGTTCTCTTTTATCCTATACCTCCAAGTGTCAGCGTCAATCACTTCCACCCCCAATGTTTGATGAAATTGTTCTCTCCTTGTTAAAGACGATTCATAAATCTACCAAGATATCGAGATAAAGAAAAATTAATAGACCAGTTATATAGTATAGATGAATGAACAGATATGAGATATTGATACAGATTTGAAGCAGATGACGTCATTTGTCACATTCTTTTTAATAAATAAATCTATACATCAGAGTGATAAAGATAAAAAATTACATTATATTTCTGTATTGTTTATCTATAATATAAGTTCCAGATGAAATACTTTGTATTCATTGCCATTTCCAAAAAAAATGTCCAGTTTTGGACACATTGGTATAGGATACATGTACTAGTTCACTTCTAAAATAATGGAGGCCACTGTTATTATTATCCAAGAGACCTAATTGTATTATCCATGGGAAACAATTGACTCTACAAAACTTCCCAAAGGTGAGACCTCTGCAAACACATCACACATTTTGCATGAATAGAAATGAGAACAAACTCAGGATCCTCCCAAACCAACTGTACACACAATTCAATTCAAATGAGCTTTATTGGCAGGACAGGACATTTCATATGTAGATGTCAGTGTGAAGAGGCCCAGGACAAATTAATTGTGTTAGAAATTAAATAGATTCAAAGTAAGTTGAAGATCCCCATATAAATGTTATAATCCTTGTCCAAACTCAATTTATGATGGTGTCCGGTCTCTTCCTTGACAAATGTGTATGATATAGGTGGGTCAATATATATGAAATAGAAAAAAGGTAAATAGTTAGAACTGTGTTGAGATTTATTTAGAACTGGTTAGAAGTCATGTCAAGTCTGGTAACGGTAAAGAATCCAATGATGAGAAATTTCTACTTCAAAATGAACAGACCACAGGGATAAAAATTGTCAAAACTCAGTAATGTCAGCTATTGCAAAAGAAAAGATTATTCTGGTCAGGAAACTTGTCATAAAGCAAGTATTTATCCTATTGTAACTGTATTGATTTGTGACATCTAAAAACAGGCTGGAATTAGGGCCAGAAGTCAGAGCTAATTTTACCTTGAACTATTCAAATGAGATAAGTATGAAACACATTAAATTCTTCAAAGAAACTCATCAGTATGAGGAAAATGTTATCTACATCCCACAACAAACTCAGAACTCAAATGAAATTGTGGGTTAGCCACTAAATTGGACCCCTTGGCGGTACCCTTTATTAAAAAAAATTACTGCTTAACAAAAAAAAATTCATAATACATATTAAGACAGGCAAAAGCATTTTGTTGGGAAATACTGCAGTAAGTTCTGGTAATGCATGTGCTGGAGACCTCAGTAAACCCCTTTCATAATCAATTAATGCGCATTGAGATAGTATGTCATTATCAAGAATGATTACACAGAGATCATACAAAGAAAGAAAGATGTGTGAGGAGAAGAGGAACTTTTATCTGCAACCAAAGACACATTTCTTGTACTGTTGGTCAGTCTGCACTGTGCATGAGAATCTTTTATGTTTGTTTTTGACAACTGATAGAAGTAAATTATTATTATGTGAAGTTTTGAAGATATTTGGAATTATTTTACATTTTTATATCTATACATTTTTATAATAGCTCCTCTGATGAATAAATCCGCTAAATACCGATGCACAATAGAGAGAAATACTAATTAATTATATTAGTTTTGGACATTTATACACAGGTAAATGATTACTTAGTAAATAGTGAACAGGAAAGCTAAATGTGTGAAATGATAAAAATAGAATTATTCTTACCGTTAATTCGGTTTCTAGTAACCCACCACGACAGCACACCTGGAGGATGTTACCCCTTTCCTAATAGGGACAGGAAATTGACAAGAGGTTAAATAACCCCTCCCTCATCCTCCCCTCAGTGTTATTATAAAGGACCACAGGAGAATGAATGCTTCAAATTATATTTATTCTTTTCAGAACGTATATTAAGCAAAGGGAGGGATTACTCCTGCTGTCGTGGTGGGTTACTAGAAACCGAATTAACGGTAAGAATAATTCTATTTTCTCTAGTAACCCCCCACGACAGCACACCTGGAGCAGTACCCAAGAGTAATTTTTAGGGAGGGACTACAGCACTAAGGACTTTTTCTCCGAAGGCTAAGTCTTCTTTTGACATCAGGTCAAGCCTGTAATGTTTGGAGAACGTATGGACCGAGGACCACGTAGCCGCTCTGCATATTTGCTCGATGGAAGCACTGGCTTTCTCGGCCCAGGAGACAGCTGTTGCTCTAGTAGAATGGGCTGTAAGCTTTCCTGGTGGAGGAAGGCCCTGAATTTGATAAGCCTCCAGGATTGCTCTTTTGATCCAATTTGCAATTGTGGATCTGGAAGTCTTCTTCCCTTTATTCTGGCCGAGAAGATGAATAAACAGATTTTGATCCTTTCTAATCTTCTCTGATGCATGAAGATAATAGAGTACCATTCTTCGAACATCCAAAGTATGGAAATGTTCCTCTTCCTCATTCTTTGGTTCTTGATAGAATGATGGAAGAATTATCTCCTGCGATTTGTGGAAATCGGAGACGACCTTTGGGAGAAAGGATGGGTCTAATCGTAGGATAAGCCTGTCCTGAAGAATCTTCATGTAGGGCTCATTGATTGACAGGGCTTGTAGTTCACCCACTCTTCTGGCTGTTGTTATAGCTACCAGGAAGGTGGTTTTCCAAGCGAGTTTATCCATGGTTATGGAAGATAAGGGTTCAAATGGTGGCAGTGTAAGTCCTTTCAGGACTATATTCAGGTCCCAGGATGGAACTATATTTATGGGTCTTGGAGATATGCGGGATGCCGCCGTCATGAATCTTCTTACCCATCTATGGTTGGCTAGAGACTGGTCAAAATAAGAGCTCAAGGCTGCCACTTGTACCTTGAGGGTGCTGGGTCTGAGACCCTTCTCCAGCCCATCTTGTAGAAAATCCAGGATCTTGGCTAGGTTTGGTTTATCTGGGTTAGGTTGCTCAGGAGCACACCACGTGATGAACGTCTTCCAGATCTTTTGGTAAATAGAATTAGTTACCGTTTTGCGACTTTTTTGTAATGTTTCAATTACTCTCTTTGATAGTCCTCTAGTTCTCAGAATTGAGAATTCAGAAGCCAGGCATTTAGGTGTAGCCTCTCGGGATCTGGATGCAGTATTGGCCCCTGGTAGAGAAGGTCTTTGACCGGTGGAAGTGCTATTGGCCCATCTATCTTTAGACTGATGAGGGCCCCAAACCAACCTCTTTTGGGCCAAAGTGGAGCCACTAGGATCACCTTGAGTTTTTCTGCCCTTATTTTCTGCAGGACTTTTGGTAGGATCGGCAATGGCGGGAACGCGTATGCTAGCGAGAATGTCCATGGCTGGACCAATGCGTCCACAGCTAACCCCGGATTCATCGGATCTAGCGAGAAGAACTGGTCTACCTTTGTGTTCTGACTGTTCGCGAACAAGTCCACTTCTGGCTGTCCCCATCTTTTGACTAGTATCTGAAAGACTTCTGGGTTTAGGCTCCATTCTCCTGGATGGACCTCTGTTCTGCTCAGGAAGTCGGCTTGTACGTTTATCTCCCCTTTTATGTGTAGGGCGGATATGGAGAGAACATGTTCTTCGGCCCACGAAAATATTCTTGCTGATATTCTTTTTAGATCTTCGTGTTTTGTACTTCCCTGGTGGCGAAGGTGGGCAACTGTTGTCATGTTGTCTGAGTATATTTTTAAGTGGGAATTTTGTACAAGAGTTACCGCCGCTTTGAGAACTTCTTCTACTGCTTTTAGTTCCTTGAAATTCGAGGATTGTTGTGCTATTTCGGCTGACCAGAATCCCTGGAATATGTGCTGGTCTACCGTAGCTCCCCAACCTTTTCCACTGGCATCTACTGTTATGGTCACTGCTGGGACCTGCAACCAGGGAACTCCTTTCATTAAGTTCTCTTTTTGTAGCCACCATGTTAATGAGGACTTTACATGCGGTGGTATCCGGATCTTTTTGTCTAGAGAACCTGGGGATCCGTCCCAGCTTGACAGAATATGAGTCTGAAGTATCCTGGTGTGGGCTTGAGCCCATGCCACCATCTGGATGCAAGATGTCATGGTACCTAGAACCGACATGGCCCATCTTAGAGATACTCTCTTCTTGTCCCGCAATGTTCTTATCCTTGATGTAAGCAGGGACCGTTTTTGTTCGGGCAAGAAAGATGTTTGTCTGTGGGAGTCTAATAAGACCCCTAAAAAGATCTTTGTTGTGGACGGAACCATATCCGATTTTTTGGGGTTTATCACCCAACCCAGAGATGACAGGATCTGGACTGTTGTTTGAAGATGTTCCTGTAGAATTGGAACCGTGGGAGCCACTATCAAGAGGTCGTCGAGGTATGGGATTATGCATATCCGTCGACTTCTGATGTACGCCATCACCTCGGACATGACCTTTGTAAAGATCCTTGGAGCTGATGATAGTCCGAATGGGAGGACATTGAACTGGAAGTGGTCTATGACTTCTCCTCTGGTGACTGCAAACCTTAGAAATTTCCGATAGGTTGGATGGACTGGGACGTGCCTCCAAACATCTCTTCTTGTACTGACTGGGCCGTCTTCTCTTCC